>NC_133120.1:33962922-34181638 GCF_033568475.1 Henckelia pumila | reverse complement strand
CTCCTCTTCATTGGGATGAGGTTGGAGAGAGAATCCTATTGGGTCCTGAGATAGTGCAGCAGACTGCTGATATTGTGACCCAGATTCGGGATCGCATGAGGATGCTCAGAGTCTTCAGAGAGTTATGCAGATACTTGACGACGCGATTTGGAGTTTGTCTAATAGGTGAATCACGTATTCCTGAAGGTGTCACCTAATGAAGGGATTAGTGCGATTTGGCCGTAGAGGCAAGGCTTATACCCTAGATAATATAGGGCCATTCGAGATCTTGGAGAGAGTTGGCACGTTGGCCTGCCGTTTAGCTCTAACCACCAGGGCTACCGTGCAGTGGCACAATGAATTCCATGTATCCATGGCTTAGGAGATACCATCTCGAACTCCGTCAACATGTGTTGGATTTTGAGCCCTCTTCAGTTTACACCGGAGTTAGCATTTGAAGAGATGACCTATACGGATCTTGGCTAGGGAGGAGCGCAAATTGAGGAGGCGCGGGTCATACCGATGGTCAGAGTCCAGTGGCTGAATCACTCGGAGGAGGAAGCTGCTACTTGGGAGACCAAGGCAGACATGAGGACTTCGCTACCCGGAGTTTTATCTTTGTAAGTAATTAATTTCGAATGACGAAATTCAAAATAAGTGGGGGAGAATTGTAACCCCCAGTATTTTTAGTACGTAACTTCAGCCTGCATAATTAGGGATTTTATTTATTTAGAATTTTTAGATTATGGGTTAGATATTTATGTGAAATTACTTGTGCATGTTTTAAGATAATTTTTAAGCATTTAACCCATAGATAAGTGATTTTCATGAATTCTGGAAATTTTAATTAATTTATCGCGTAGATCGATACCGTGGACGGGCGAGATGACAACTTTCTACCCAAATTATTTTATGAGTCTTATTTTTAGGAGCCCAAAAATATTATTTTGAGTTTTATTTACTCCAAATTATCATTCTTTAAATTTTAATATAATTTAATGAGTCCATTTTTTATCCAAATTTATTCCAAAAATATTGACTTTTAATTACCTTTAAAATTCCCTAAAATAAAAATTTCTGGATTATAATTAATTTTTATGTTAGTTAGTATTTTTATAAAAGTTAAGATTAGCTTATTTTAGTTATTATCTCCCTATATTAGTTATTAAAATCCTATCTACCGCAAATTAAATCCTAAATCAAGCCCCACCGTCAGCCCCAAACCTCACGTTCAATCTTTCTCTATCACAACCTAGCCGCCTCCCTCCCCCATTATTCATCCTCCTTCATCGACCAAGTAGCCTCCAAGAAGGACTCCATAGCATCGATATTTTTGAAGCATCAAGAAAGGTTGTTCGTCGTACCGTCGTCCTCGAAAATGTTCTACGCATTTTGCCCTATTAATTCTAAAGGTGAAAGGTCATGTTTTCTTTCACTTTTCTTTCTCACTCATATCAGTGTTAAATGTGTGTGTTGGGTTTATGCATCAGTTTTTATTCACGGATTTTCAGAAAATAATAGAGATGGGTTGAATTTATGCACTTGTTTAGATTTTTGTGATGCATGGCTCAAGTTTTTTTGCTAGGGGGCATGCAGGACTGCTGGTCAAGGCAAGTCAAGGGGTTTGTCGGTGTCTTTAGGCTAGCTTTTCTTGGTCGGTTATGGGGCTAGGTAGAGGCTTGGGCGAGTCTGTTGGCAAGAAGAAGCCCATGGGGTGCGCAGGTTAGGGGGGTTTCTGGAAGGGGGGTTCGGCCTTGGGCTAGGTTGAAGTGCTGAGGTCCGAAGTGCCAGGGCATGGTTAGACCGCCCATACGTGGGCTACGTCTGGGAGGTGGCGCTCCGGCCAGGGGCGGCCTGAGCTTGCCTGTCAGCAGACCAAGGAAGTGACTGCTGTCGCACTGCCGCAGCTAAGGTAAGGGAGGGGTGTTCGGGTGTAAGGTTTTGTGGGATCCGGGTCGGGTTGTTGGTCCGGTCGGGTTCAGTAGTCATGGGTTCAAGTCTAGTGGGTCCGGGTCTGGGTTAAGTGAGTTGGGCTCGGGTATTTTTATTTTTAAGTTTTAAGTTTAATTAAGTGTTAAATGGGCCGGGGTCCTAATTAAATCCAAAAAATTTAATTGGGTTCTCTTTTAATTATTTGGGGTTAAATTTAAATTATTATTGGGCTTAAATAAAATTTAATTAAGTTAGTCCTAATAATTTTTATGGGCTTGGGGGCCCATGGAAGTTATTGGTCCAGTCTTTGGGCTTTTGGGCCACATTGGGCCAGATTAAGTTGTTATTGGGCCACGTATGTGCTAATGGGATTTAATTGATTTTATTGGGCTTAGAAATGTGTTAATGGCTTAAAATAATAATGGGTCAGTCTCAGTGTTAATGGGCCAAAATTTAAGAAAAATGGCTTGAGTGTTAGGGCCAGCAGTCCAGCACAAACCATGAGAAATTGCATGTGTCCTAAATATATTATTTAATTATTTTATGCATGAATGTTATTTTAGTATTTATATGTTAGAATAAAAATTAAATTAAATATATGAAGGACACACATTTTATTTAAGTACATGCATTCATAAAATAATTTTATGGCATGATTTAATGTTTAAGGTTGAGCTAGACAATAATTTTTATGTTGGAAGTTGAAGTAGTGTGACAATTTAAGGGACAAGTCCCCACATGTTAAGGGCAGTTTACTGTCAATTTAAGGATAGATTACTACCAGTAAGAGGTGATTCGTCACCGCCGCGTACGTTCGTTTTAAGAGACTGATCAGTCGAACTTTTAAGTTTAAGGTTACACTACGGATATACCATGCGATGTTAGAAAAATGTTATGCTCAAACAATGTTTATGTATGTAATATATGATTATATTTAAGATCAAGTTTAAGTAAGATGTTAAGTTATAATTCATAATTTTTAAGCATGCTCATTCATGTATATGTTATGTATTAGTATTCCAGTTTATTTAAATTATTTTAAACCCTTGTTATGTTAGCATGTTGGGTCTCTAGGCTCACTACACTTATATGGTACAGGTGAGTACGTAGAGGAAGATGTAGTTCCTACCGGTGTTGAGGACGTATGAGCGGACATGTAGTGATCCCCCGTGACCGTCGGCTGAGTCCTTATGAACATTTTTAAGAATTTTTAAACTCTGTTTCTTATTTATTTCTTTTATGTCTTTCTAGTGGTGAATTTTAGTACTATTTTTATTAAATAATTATTATTGCATGCAAAATTTTAAGTGGATTGTTTGACAGTATTTTATTTAAGTTTGACTCAGTTATTTAAGTAAAAATGTTGCATTTTATTTATGTTATTTTTAAATCTGTTTATTCTGTGCATTATATGTATGGGCATGTATGTACATCTATTTTACTTAGTATTAATAAAAAAAAAATAATAATTTCCGCATATGTTATTTTAGAATGTTTGGGTCGTTTCATACCAGATGTTGGGCCAGATATGATCCGAGAAATGACTGAAAAGGTAAAGCTTATAGAGAAAAGAATGAAAACAGCTCAAGACAGACAAGCAAAGTATGCAAATATCAGACGACGACCTCTATCTTTAGATCAGGGAGACAGAGTTTTCTTGAAGATTTCTCCGTTTTAGAAGTACGGTCAGATTTGGCAACAGAGGAAAATTATCTTTGCGTTTTATTGGTCCATATGAGATTATCGAGAAGATAGGCGATCTTGCTTATCGACTCGCCTCTTCCTCCATCCTTTGCCTGGTATTCATGACGTATTCCATGTCTCTATGCTGCAGAAGTATCACCTGATCCTTCCCATATTCTTCAGCCTGATGAAGCTGAACTTGACAAGACTCTTAGTTATTTTGAGCAACCGATTCAGATTCTTGATCGCAAAGACAAACTGCTCAGAAACAAGACAATTCAGCTAGTCAAGATTCCGTGGAGTCGGCATGGCACTGAAGAAGCGACTTGGGAGACTGAGTCAGATATGAGACAGAGATTTCCAGAGTTGTTTCATTGATGTGAGTTCTTATTCTGCTTTATGTTATTTCCTTATCTTATGTGTATACAGATTATCTATACAGCTTGCTTATGATTTCGAGGACGAACTCATGTTCTTAGTGAGGGAGAAATGTAAGGCCCGAGATTATTTAATTTTAATCCGAGAATATTTAATTTGGGAATATTTAGAGTTTAGAATTAAATTCTAATATTCTTAAATGAATAAGGATTGAAATTGAATTAAATCGTTTTTTCCGGGGACTGAATTGCAAATAACCAAAAGTTCAGGGACTAAAGTGCAAATATGCTATATATATATCTCATTCTCCACTTGAATAATTCTGAATTACACGTGACATATCAGAATTTGGAGAAGGAAAATAGAGGAAACGCTTCAACCCTCCAAGACACCATTTTTGATCTGAAAAAGCTTCGATAACTCGCGCTCTGGTTGTCAGAAATTCCAGATAAATATATATCTGCGATCACAGCTCCGAAACCTTCGTTTTGGTACAAGTTTCATTCATCTTTCTCAGACTTTATTTGTATGTTGAAGATGGAAATTTATGATTTTAAGATATAAGCATTTATGAGCTGTACCGATTACGTATTCGCAGAAGGCTCGGAAAAAGACTATCGTTCGGATTTTATATGATTTTATGAAGCAAAATTCGAACCCTTCCTTATCTGATTATGATGTTTTTGATGATATTGATATGAGATTATAAGTGATCTTGATTGTTGGAGTGGTTTGGATATTGTTTGGATTGCCGGTTTGTAGCCGTTACGCCGTCGATTCGCAAAATGTCAAGAATATTATTGATTAAAAGGAGCATGATTGAGTTGCATCTGATATTATTAGTTATTCGATATGTTATTTCTCAGCTTTCATTCGAAGATTGACGACTCGAGAATCCCGATTCGAACCGAGAAGGAGTTGAAGCAAGGTTTGCTAGTATTGTATTTGAAATGAAGATGAGAAGCTAAGCAGATTTTGACATGTTTTTGTTGTTGATTGTATTTACAGATTTGAAATACTTTCAGACTCGACATCGAAAGGTATAAATGACAGTTATCCAGATGGGATAGAACCCTCGAGATAGCTATTATTCTCGAGTAAATCACATACGTTCTTGCTATTGTTTTGTTATGTGCTTCTATGTGATATAAATGAGTTTTGATGCTTTGGTCGATTATGTGATTACATGTTCAAGATGTTTTACAGTCTTTAATGCATACAGCTTATGTTGTATTCATCTTGAACTCCAGCCTGTAAAGCATAAGGGCAGATTAGCCTAGAGTGCGAAATGACGTTTGGAGAATTATAGTTGAGTGGCATGGATTGCAGCCTTCGCTTTCAGAGCCAGAATACTCTCTATAATTGCACCAAAGTCGGAGGATTAAAATACTTGATGCCGCCTTGATTGGGAGTGTCGGCGTTTTGATAGTTGTTTTATTCCTCGGGATCCCAAAGAACCAAGCTTTATTGATATCAGCTTTGATAGCCTATTCTTCAAACATGCATTGCATTTATTTTATAGCATTAGATTAGATGCTATTGTTATTGCATGTTTTGTTATTTATACTGGGATTATATTCTCACCGGAGGTATCCGGCTATTGCTTTGTTTTGTATGTGTGCATGGCAATAGGTGGGGCAGGAGCTAGTCAGAAGAGACAGTGATGGCTCGAGATTGTAGTGACCCGCAATTAATCAAGGTAATTAAGGAAATTAATTACTAAATTTTGCCTAAAATTATTTCGAAGTGGATCTGAAGCTCCGAAGCACGGATCGGAAGCTCCAATCGGGATCGGACGTTCCGTTGGAGGATCGGAGGTTCCGTTCTGGCTAGGGCTGGCGTCATCACCGACGTCAGCAAGATGATGTCACTGCTTATGCACGTGAGGTGACATCGGTCGTTCCGATGTCACGATCGGACGCTCCGTTCGTGATCGGACGTTCCGATGAGGGATCGGACATTCCGATCGCCGTCTATAAATAAGGGGTCCGAACCCTCATTCTGTGCACCGATTTCCCCTCCTTTCCTCTGGTTTTCGAACCTTCTTACTTAGATCTATGGAGTTCTAGGCATCCTATTGGGAATCCGGAAGTTGCCTAGCGATCTCGGCGTTGTAGCGGAGGTGTGCCTAGTTTTGAGACGATTCTACACCAGCGGGCTGACGACGGACGAAGGTATAATTTGGCTTCCTAAAAATATTTAGGAGTATGAAATAGCTTAGTTAAGGCTTTTCGAGCGTTTATAGTAATGCATGGACTTTTTCATGTGTAGACGCAGTAGAGCAGACTTGTAGGCCTTGGACCTAGACGGGTGTGCTAGGAGTTGACCTGCAGTGTTAGAGGTACGTAAGTACTGGCCGAGATAGCCGGCATGATATTTATACATATGTGTGTGATGCATGATGTATGTGCTGTATTGGTTATGTTTTACTATTTTTAGCACATGCATATGTTTTTACGGAGACTGCATAGTGTATGATGTGAGTCATGACAGTTTCTATCAGTCGAGGTTATTCTTCCTGAGGATTCGTGTCTTGGGAATATACGAGTACCACGCGGAGACGCTCTCTTGCCCGGTACTGTGTATACCAGGCGCCATGAGTAAAGTGATTTAACCCTGATTTTTAAAGTCATGTGCATGCTCATATTTGTATTTATATCATTGCTTCCGTATTGAGCGTAGTCGCTCACGCCCTTTATATTTCGTGCTTTGGGACACCTTGTGGCGGGTCAGGTTTGAGGCTAGACGGTCCCGGTGGTCCCCAGCAGGGTTGAGGTTACTACCGTGCAGAGGTAGTTTGTTAGGGATTCTGATACCCTAATTTCGATGTGGTTGTATAAAGAATTATACACTGTTTCTATCGTCGGTTGTATTCTGCCGATTGGATTTGTTGTACTTTGGAATTATCCGCTATTTAACGCTTTAATTATTATTGCTTGCGCTAATCACTCTGATTAGGTAGTGGATCCGGGTAGGGTCGCTACAGAGATAGAGTTGTAGCATGTGAGGACACGGGTGTTAGCAGCATTACATGTACTTTGAGTTGATGAACCATGTTAGAATAGATACAAGAATGTTGTATAAGTAGTTGAATATGTCTTAGCTTGTATATGGAAGATTATCAGAGGTTATTAGATTGCATGTTTATTATTTCGAAGATTAAATCAGAGTATGTGTTAATATGTTTCAGGTTTGGACAGCAAAAATCCTCCTTGCATTTTCTGGAAATTGTAGCCCGCTCGATCGGTAGAAAGTCACCGATCGAGCGAGGCCGAGATTGTCCTTGACCCGAGAGCTTCAAGTTTGAGCTCGCTCGATCGGGCAACTTTTGCCGATCGAGCGAGACTGTGTAATTTAAAAATAAAAAAATAAAAAAAAAATTTGTAGCTCTTGGTTCTTTATATTCTTTGTGTACTTGATTTATTGTTAATTCTAATAAATTGCCCTAAGATAAGATTAGCAACCCAGGTCCCCATAGATATATTGCTATGAATTCTGATTTGAATGAAAAGACATCGAGTTTGGGATTCTAGAACTTTGAACTGGGAAAGAAAGATCAAGTCTTGAAACTAGCTTTGCCTTGAAGGTTGAGTTGAAATTTTGAACAGAAGTTTGATATGTATTCTTTTGATAGTGTCCATGATTTGGAGCACCTCAAGAATTGAGATTAACAGGTATAAGATGATATCGAGAGATAAGGATTTTGATACTCGAGAATGATGATTCTTGAGTTATCCCGATAAATCACATACTTTGTTGAGTATTGTTCTTTATTTAGAATTTGATGTTTTTGATCCATCACAGGTAATTGATCATTGATTTTTATATAATATGATATATTAATTGTTGGAAAACTGGCGTTCAGATCAATCACGATTGATACCCGGTGCAGCGGAAGTTTAAAAATTTTATTATGGAACAATTCCATATGTGGGTATCAACCGTTTAACGATTAAATTATAAGTGTGTGTAAAATTAAATAACGATTATTAAATTTTACCTTTAATCTCGAAGCGAGATTATTGGGACTCCAACAGATTTCTCTGCTCTTGTTGTCCTCTCCCAGGAACTGATGAACTCCTTCAATCAGATCCACGAATGGAGGTTTAATCCCTCTGATAGATTGCACTAGAAAATCTATCAGAAGTTTTCTGCGAAGAGAATAAACGAATTTGATTCGCTATTCCAGACTGCAATTCAAAATCACAGACCGGAATTTCTCAGACAGAGAGAGGGAGGGTGTTCGGCCGAAATATTTGAGAGAGAGGCTAGGGTTTCGAAATTTTTCTCTCAAAATTATGACCTTTTGTGTGTAATTTCTGTAACTTCAATAACTTATTTATAATGCAGGCCACTAACACCTTAGGGCCCATTAGTCATAAGTTGAGACCCGACAAGCAAAGCCCGCATGTTCAGAAATTAATATAAAATTCATCGTGACTCCGATTGATAAACCGATTTTACCAATGTGCACAGAAACCATTTCTGCACATTTTAAAAGTCAAGATAAATTTTCCTGAATCCGAATTCAGTGGTTTCCAAAAATGTTACATCCCTATGTCATTTTAGGAAATCCTACTCCCTTACTCTTATTTAAGAAGTCCAACTTCTTTATTCATTAAATTTAAACTCTTTAAATTTAACTATCTCAACGGGGATTAAAACTCCATTACACTGTGTGACCCTCAATGGTTCAGGGATACAGCTAGCCGTGGGCTCACAACTCCTTGTGACTCGGAACAACGATTTCCGACTTGCCCAACGAATCATGGTAAAGCGCCTAGCAACATCGCCCCATGATTCCCTAGGTATCACTGATAGTGCCTACAAGAACCAGTAGATTTTGGTTAGCGTACAGTACGGTCCCTTCATCCAAATATCCCGATCGAATCAACAACCATTGGTATATCGAGAGTCGCTCAAGATTCGATAACTATGCAATACATCTTGAAGATCAAATTAGTGACATCGCATGTGCTACTAAGAAACCATTTCTTAAATCACATCAAGTACTCTGGCCAGAGATTCGTCACACTAATATCTCCTCAGATCGCATAGGATATCCACACTCGCAAGTATGTGGTGAATCCTTGACAACAATGCATCGACTCCTATATGTGTTGTAACTGTACCCAATCCCGACACCTGATGACCCCCATAGAGTCGGTAAACAAGTCAAAGCACAGTACTAGCATATAGAGTCTCCATGATGTTTCAAGTAGTAAGGACTAATGGTGTACAACCAAAACCGCGGACTTTATCCACTCGATAAGTGATAACCACTTGGAAAGTCCGGATAGGGTAGTTCGATTATTCATCCTATGAATATCCATTTGCATGCTTCGAACATCTCCATGTTCCCTACCAATGAAACGTGGTACTCCGCATCGCAAATGCTAGTCTCAAACTCGAGCGATCCTTATCCTTATTATCGGACGGCTCAATCGACTAGGAACAGTTTAGAATATACAGTGACTATAAGATGTATTTCATGATAGACATCCCCATGTTCTACCACATCTTACATACACTATAGTATATTCAAGGTCTTTATCAAAACAACAATAGTATATCACAATATAACAATATGAAGAAAGATAAAGTCATTGCCATTAATAAAAGTGTAAATTATATTAAACAAAAGATCGTTTGTACAAAGAGTCATCAAAGCCCATAGCCACAAGTTGGCTCACTGGGCACCCACTCTTTCAATCTCCCACTTGCCCTATAGCCAACTAGTCATACTACGTAGACCCATTGCTTCGCGATGTTTGTCAAACAATGGTCCTGGCAAGGGCTTAGTAAGCGGATCAGCGATATTGTCTGCAGAGGCCACTCGTTCGACAGTGATGTCTCCTCTTTCCACAATCTCCCGGATGATGTGGTATTTCCTCAGTACGTGTTTGGATCTTTGATGAGACCTTGGTTCCTTTGCTTGAGCAACGGCACCCGTGTTGTCACAGTACACCGGGACTGGACCAACAAATTCAGGAATGACGCCCAACTCTTGGACGAACTTCCTCATCCAAACGGCCTCTTTAGCAGCAGCTGATGCTGCAATGTATTCAGCCTCAGTGGTGGAATCCGCTGTGGTGTCCTGCTTGGAACTCTTCCAAGAGACAGCACCGCCATTGAGCATGAACACAAATCCAGAGGTTGACTTCGAGTCATCCACGTCACTTTGGAAGCTAGAGTCGGTATAGCCTTCCAATTTCAGATCTTGTCCTCCATATACCATGAACATATTCTTAGTCCTTCGTAAGTACTTAAGAATGTCCTTCACGGCTTTCCAATGCATTTGACCAGGATTAGCCTGATATCTGCTCGTGACACTCAGAGCAAATGCTACATCCGGTCTGGTAGATATCATCCCATACATGATACTACCTATAGCTGACGCATATGGTACATGTGTCATATTCTCTATCTCTGCATCAGTCTTGGGACACATAGACTTGGATAAAGAAACTCCATGACACATGGGTAGATGTCTTCTCTTGGACCCATCCATTGAAAACCGTTTCAATATGGTGTCGATGTAGGTTGATTGAGTGAGTCCTATCATTCTCTTAGATCTATCTCTATAGATCTGTATCCCAAGAATGTAGGATGCCTCACCCAAATCCTTCATCGAGAATCTACCTGATAACCATATCTTTGTTGACTGCAACATCCCTACATCATTCCCAATGAGTAGGATGTCATCAACATAAAGTACTAAGAATGTCACAGCATCCTTAACTACTTTCTTGTACACGCACGGTTCCTCCGGGTTCTTGATGAAACCAAAATCTTTTATTGTTTCATCAAATTTCTGGTTCCAACTTCTTGATGCTTGTTTTAGACCATAAATTGATCTCTGAAGCTTGCATACCTTATGCTCGCTTCCCATGGATGTGAACCCCTCCGGCTGCTTCATATAGATTTCTTCCTTAATGTCTCCATTAAGAAAAGCAGTCTTCACATCCATTTGCCATATCTCATAGTCATACCATGCAGCTATGGCAATAAGGATTCTTATGGACTTGAACATTGCAACTGGTGAAAAGGTTTCATCATAGTCAACTCCTTGTCTTTGAGTGTAACCTTTCGCCACCAATCGCGCCTTGTAGGTCAATACCTTACCATCAGGCCCAAGCTTTCTCTTGTAGATCCATTTACACCCTATTGGAACAATTCCATCAGGAGGATCTACTAAAGACCAAACTTGGTTTGTATGCATTGAATCCAATTCAGACTGCATAGCTTCAAGCCATAAATTTGAATCCGCATCAGAAATTGCTTCCTTGAAGTTTCTTGGATCACATCCAATGTCGGGTTCATCTTGATCCCCTTCAAGAAGAAGACCATATCGAACAGGAGGTCTAGAAGTCCTCTCGGATCTTCTAGGTTCAGGCGTGTCCAGTAATGGTTCCTGAGGCGCAGGATCGTTATTTTGTATTTCGGGTTCTTCTCGAACTTCTTCGAGTTCCATCATCTCGCCTTTCTTATCCAATAAGAACTCCTTCTCCAAGAAGGTGGCATTCCTAGAAACAAACACCTTTGTTTTAGCAGGATAATAGAAATAATATCCGATTGAATTCTTCGGATACCCTACAAAATAACATAAGCTGGATCGACTATCCAACTTATCTCCCACTGTCTGCTTCACGTAAGCAGGACATCCCCAAATCCTTAAGTACGAATACTTAGGAGCTTTGCCATTCCATAACTCGTATGGTGTTTTGTCCACTGCTTTAGTGTGGACGTTGTTCAACAACAATACCGCCGTTTCAAGCGCATAGCCCCAAAACGAAGGTGGAAGCTCAGTGAAGCTCATCATGGATCGAACCATGTCCAACAAAGTTCGATTACGACGCTCCGATACAGCATTAAGCTGTGGTGTCATAGGAGGAGTCCACTGAGAGAGAATCCCATTCTCTTTTAGATAGTCCAAAAAATCGGTACTTAAGTATTCTCCACCTCGATCCGATCGAAGTGCTTTAATACTTTTACCTAGCTTTTTCTACTTCAGCCTTGAATTCTTTGAACTTTTCAAATGCTTCATACTTATATTTCATTAAATATAAATACCCATACCTTGAATAATCATCAGTAAAGGTAATGAAGTAGGTGTGGCCATGTTGAGTCCCAACTCTAAATGGACCACAAACATCTGTATGGATCAAATCCAACAGATTTTGACTACGCTCAGGTTTCCCTTAAAAGGAGATTTAGTCATTTTCCCTTTTAGGCAGGATTCACAAGTAGGTAGAGAGTTAATATCAGACATATCAAACATGCCCTCTCCCACTAGCTTGTTCATCCTCCTTGAGGAAATATGACCTAGTCTAGCGTGCCAAAGGTTTGCCGGGTTTTGACTATCGATTTTCCTTTTGTTTGTTGTCGCCGGTTTATCAACATAATTTATTGGAACGTCTTTTAGTTTTAAGTTGTATAGATCGTTTTCAAGTTGTCCATTTCCAATCAAACATTCATTCTTGTAAATATTGCAAATCCCATTCACAAAATTGCAAGAATAACCATCTCTATCTAGCATTGAAACAGAAATAATGTTTTTAATTAAATCCGGAACAAATAAAACATCTCTTAAAAATAACTTAAAACCGTTCTGCAAAATTAAACAAACATCTCCAATGGCTGTAGCTTCAACTCTGGAACCATTCCCGAGCCTCAGCTGGGTCTCACCCATTCTAAGCCTGTGACTTCTTGTCATCACCTGCAAATCATTGCAAATGTGAGATCCACATCCGGTATCCAATACCCAAGAAGTAGTATTAAGTGAAATGTTTATTTCAATATAGAACATACCCTTTGCAGTTCCCAACTGCTCTAGATATTCCTTGCAGTTGCGCTTCCAATGACCGGGCTTCTTGCAGTAATGGCAAACATCCTTGGATTTTCCATTGTTTGAAGCCTTTGTCTTGTGCTTCTTCTCGGGTTCGACTTTCTTGGGTGGGGCAGAACGTTTCTTACCCTTCGTACTTGGCCCCTTCTTAGCAGAAGATGAGGAGCCCACCAAGAAAGCTGGTTTATCCTTCTTTAGTGTGGATTCATATGTCACAAGCATATTGACCATCTCTTCAAGGGTGGCCTCTATCTTGTTCATATTAAAATTTACCACAAATCCGTCAAACGAAGAAGGAAGAGACAGAAGCAGTAAATCCACGTTGAGTTCATGCTCCAACACCAAATCAAGAGTTGCTAACTTCTGTATGAGCCAAATCACTCGTACCCCATGATCACGGACCGAAGTCCCTTCACGCATGCGACACGTCATTAGCTCCTTAACAGTAGCGAACCTTTCAGCCCTTGATTGAGCCTCAAAAGTTCCTTGAGTTGAGCGTGAATGTCAGCAGCATTCACGGTGTCCTCAAATCGCCTCTGGAGTTCATCAGACATCGAGGCTTGCATATAGCATTTGGTCTTGATGTCATGGTCCCACCATGCATCAATTTTGGCCAATTCATCCGGACTTACGTCAGCTGGTGCTTCCTTCGGAGGTGATTTCTCTAACACGTAGAGCATCTTCTCCGAAGTCAAGACAATCTTCAACTTCCGGAACCATTCCGTATAGTTTGCGCCAGTCAACTTGTTTTGTTCGAGGATCGAGAATAATGGATTACGCGAATTCATTGTATGAAATACTGAAAAGAAAACAGACATATATCAATGATTGTTTAAGCAATTTACTAAGACATAAAATAGGCGAATTTAATTTTATGAATCTCACTCCCACTATTTTAACGATTTCACTACCCTCTAGTGAAAACGGGAAACTTTTTCCTTAGTGAGAACATGGAGTCCAATTGACAAACTTATGGTCCCGAATAATATCAGCCAACCATAATTCTCAAAAGGTAGAGCCCAATTGCTTCCAAAGCAACCCCCATGTATTTACCTCATGTCCAATAAGGGCCCAATAATATGACGCCGTTTATAGTGACATGTCAAGATGACCCATCAATATTAAGTTGTGATGGACGGTCGCCATGTGGATCCCCCAATTATATGAGCCGATCCCATGGGAGTTCCACCCAACTTACAACATGTGTCGATCCAATGTACAGCTTTCCGACGGACGGGCCCCCCCAATAATATGAGCCGGACCGTATCCGCGGGTAGCATCACATACATTGACCGTTGATGGAAGGTAGGAACATTTAAACAAATTTAAATTTCCTTTATTTATCTTGATATCAATTTTAAATCATATTTAAAATGAGGGATTTTTAATTATGAAAATTTGTCTCATCATTTTTCAATTTATTGTATGCTTGCCGGATTCATACAATTATGTCTAAAACATGCATACAATCATAATATCATATATTATATATAGGATGATCGATTCCATTTCTAATTGACTCGTGGTTGCCAATCACGAGTCTTAGTCCAATCCTAGGTAATATGCAGTATGCAATGCAATCCTATTACATTAGCTTCCAATTTACATTTCTTCGTCTTTATTGTCTGCTGGGCCCACCATCTTCAAATCTTGATCTCCCACTAAATCTAATGTATTTACAATAAATAGCAATGACAAGTAGGGGATACATTTTAGGGGTGGGAACGGGCCATAAACCAAGCCCACTTTTATTACATATGACATTCATATTGGGCCATAAACCAGGCCCATTAATAAAACCAACAACAATAAAACAAATGTAAATTCCTAACATACACCTACAAAATTGGTCATGGCAATCGATCATCCTTATCCAATAACATTTAATTCAAAAATTAATTTATTGGATATCATGCATATGGCAATTTAAATTTAAACAGGATAAAATCATATTTTATATATAAAATCATATTTTACATATAAAATCATATTTTACCTTTTATTAAATAAAATCATATTTTATCTACAGAATCTAATTTTATAGATAAAATCATATTTTACTTAATATATACATAAGATCAAATCTTATCATCAATTGTACCAAAAATAATTGATTTCAAAATTCAATTTAAGGATAAAATATTAAAATTTTCCAAAAATTCAAATTTATCCAAAAATCAATTTTAAAATTTTCGGACTCGAACAATTCGATCCGATGCCTCGTGAACCAATCAAAAACAATTTTTTGACTGGACCAAAAATAAAATTTTAACACATTAAAATTAATTTAAATAAAAAAAATAATTTTTTCCCGCGGGCCGCCCGGGACACTCCCGGGCCGGCCCGCACCCGTGGGCGCGGGCCGGGGCAGCCCGGCTGCCCCTTTAGGGCAGCGACAATCGCTGCCCTGGCGGCGCCGGGCGCTGCCCTGCGCTGTGCGGCGCTGAGCGCCGCCCCTGGGCGGCGACGTGCGCCGCCGTGGGCGGCGCTTTGCGCCCCATTTGGCGGCGCACGTTGCCCGGAAAAAAATTTTTTTATTTAAAATATTTATTTTGTTTTAAAAAACCAAGACTCAAAAATTTTTGTACAATCGATTAATTTAATCGTTTGATCTGAGCAACCTGGCTCTGATACCACTGTTGGAAAACTGGCGTTCAGATCAATCACGATTGATACCCGGTGCAGCGGAAGTTTAAAAATTTTATTATGGAACAATTCCATAGTGTGGGTATCAACCTTTTAACGATTAAATTATAAGTGTGTGTAAAATAAAATAACGATTATTAAATTTTACCTTCAACCTCGAAGCGAGATTATTGGACTCCAACAGATTTCTCTGCTCTTGTTGTCTCTCCCAGGAACTGATGAACTCCTTCAATCAGGTCCACGAATGGAGGTTTAATCCCTCTGATAGATTGCACTAGAAAATCTATCAGAAGTTTTCTGCGAAGAGAATAAACGAATTTGATTCGCTATTCCAGACTGCAATTCAAAATCACAGACCGGAATTTCTCAGACAGAGAGAGGGAGGGTGTTCGGTCCGAAATATTTGAGAGAGAGGCTAGGGTTTCGAAATTTTTCTCTCAAAATTATGACCTGTTGTGTGTAATTTCTGTACTGCAATAACTTATTTATAATGCAGGCCACTAACACCTTAGGGCCCATTAGTCATAAGTTGAGGCCCGACAAGCAAAGCCCGCATGTTCAGAAATTAATATAAAATTCATCGTGACTCCGATTGATAAACCGATTTTACCAATGTGCATAGAAACCATTTCTGCACATTTTAAAGTCAAGATAAATTTTCCTGAATCCGAATTCAGTGGTTTCCAAAAATGTACATCCCTATGTCATTTTAGGAAATCCTACTCCCTTACTCTTATTTAAGAAGTCCAACTTCTTTATTCATTAAATTTAACTCTTTAAATTTAACTATCTCAACGGGGATTAAAACTCCATTACACTGTGTGACCCTCAATGGTTCAGGGATACAGCTAGCCGTGGGCTCACAACTCCTTGTGACTCGGAACAACGATTTCCGACTTGCCCAACGAATCATGGTAAAGCGCCTAGCAACATCGCCCCATGATTCCCTAGGTATCACTGATAGTGCCTACAAGAACCAGTAGATTTTGGTTAGCGTACAGTACGGTCCCTTCATCCAAATATCCCGATCGAATCAACAACCATTGGTATATCGAGAGACGCTCAAGATTCGATAACTATGGCAATACATCTTGAAGATCAAATTAGTGACATCGCATGTGCTACTAAGAAACCATTTCTTAAATCACATCAAGTACTCTGGCCAGAGATTCGTCACACTAATATCTCCTCAGATCGCATAGGATATCCACACTCGCAAGTATGTGGTGAATCCTTGACAACAATGCATCGACTCCTATATGTGTTGTAACTGTACCCAATCCCGACACCTGATGACCCCCATAGAGTCGGTAAACGAGTCAAAGCACAGTACTAGCATATAGAGTCTCCATGATGTTTCAAGTAGTAAGGACTAATGGTGTACAACCAAAACCGCGGACTTTATCCACTCGATAAGTGATAACCACTTGAAAAGTCCGGATAGGGTAGTTCGATTATTCATCCTATGAATATCCATTTGCATGCTTCGAACATCTCCATGTTCCCTACCAATGAAACGTGGTACTCCGCATCGCAAATGCTAGTCTCAAACTCGAGCGATCCTTATCCTTATTATCGGACGGCTCAATCGACTAGGAACAGTTTAGAATATACAGTGACTATAAGATGTATTTCATGATAGACATCCCCATGTTCTACCACATCTTACATACACTATAGTATATTCAAGGTCTTTATCAAAACAATAATAGTATATCACAATATAACAATATGAAGAAAGATAAAGTCATTGCCATTAATAAAAGTGTAAATTATATTAAACAAAAGATCGTTTGTACAAAGAGTCATCAAAGCCCATAGCCACAAGTTGGCTCACTGGGCACCCACTCTTTCATGAATTGATTCTAATGCCAAGGTATGATGAACCTTTTTTTCGAGTCAGATGTGACTACGATAGATGTATATCCATGTCAAGATCGTATACGAATCTTGATGGCAGAGATTGATATGAATCAATTCTTGGTATACGCGCGCTATATAAATTCGAATTATTGAATTGATATGTCTTGATTGATATGTTTCGAGTTGATGTGATATTGATATTACTTGTATGTCTTTTATACTGGGAATTATATTCTCACCGGAGGTTATCCGGCTGTTGTCTTGTTTTGTATGTGTGCATGACAACAGGTGGGGCAAGGAGCTAGTCAGAAACGACATTGATAGCTCGGGAGAGAGTTTTAGCACATGGTGTCTCGGGTTTGTAGCTGAATTGAAGTACTTGAGATCTTGTCAAGAATGCTAGAAGATTATTCTTGTAATAGTTTGAAGAACACTAGTTGAGTTTTGTATATAACTAGTTCTTTTGATGTCACTCAAACTACTTAGTTGATGTAGCTAATGTTTGTAGACTTAATTAGATCTTGTTCTATGTATATGGACATATTTGAGACTTGATAGAAATTGGATTGGAATGAAATGAAGGATCAAAGATACTGCAGAAAAATAGAGCATGCTTCTGCTCAGGAAGCGCCCGAGCTGCGTTTTATTGCGGCCCGAGCGCAGCCTGCAGTGCTCGTTACTATTCGAGAAAAACAGGGAGCACTCGAGCGGCACTTTTTGACCGCCCGAGCGCAACCCCTTTTTAAAAAAAATTTGTTGTTCTATTTATCTTTGATCCTCTATCAATTAATCATTCTTAATGATTAATTGCCCCAAGATTTGATTAGCAACCCAAGGTGCCAAACGCTGTGCTCGGAATCAAGTTAGTACCCAAGGCTCGCTGAAAATTACCCCAAAACCGTGAAGTGAACCTCGGATCTCTATCTGTTGTCTTTGCTCAAATAAAAAAAATAATTTTAATATACAAAATTTCAATATTATAAATGAAAAAAAATTTAAAATTTCTAAAATAAAAAATATACAATATTTTCAACATTACAAATAAATATTCTAATTCTAAATTCTAAATCAATCTACACTAGAAAATATATAGATCGAGTTATGAACTAATCTATATAAATCAACTCGGAACTTTCCTATAGATCGAGTTATGAACTAATCAATATAAATAAACTTGGAACACTCCTTAAAGATTAACATCCACCATTTTCCCCTGCATCACGACTATCTGCACAAGTTGAAAAATTCAGGTAGCATAAAAGATGTCAAAATTCTGGAATTCAAATCCATAAAACGAAAATGCTTGGAAGACTTGATGGTAAAGTTCCAATACAGTGATCCAAACAATCAGCATATGACTGAACCATCTTTGAAGACAAACAAAGAATCGAACTAAGCAACAAAGACCGCGTGACATCCTGGAAAAATAGTACTTAAAGAAAGCCAACATATAAATAAATTATAGACAACGATATAATTAACGTGTTGCAAAGTTTTACCATGGCCATGATGAGCACATTTTACACTAAAAAAGATCAAAAGGTGGCTATGTTTACCGAATCTTCCAAATCTGCATCCACATTTGAAATTTGATGTTGCATCTGAAACTCGGTATGTCCGACTAATTCACGTTGAAACTCTATAAATTGTGATGTTACGAAGAGTATCAACAACAATAAAACATCAGCATTGTCTTTCTCATCATTCTTATCTTCTTCTACAAAAACACAAGAAGTGAATTAAGTCGGTGCAGAGCATTAAAATTTTTAAAAGTTCCCATCAAGAAAATTTCATGGTCTGCCATTTGGAATGCCAATTGACGCATATATAGTAACATTGTGTATATATGTTTCCACATCTAAGCAAATTTCAAGAACATAAAACACAGCATTTTCTAACATCATCCACCCTGAACATAAGATCCTTCAGGTGAAATTTTATCTGTAATTTGTATCAAAATGTAATTTTCACCTCCCATACCTAAAATGGTCCGACCCATGTGATTTCTTGATCTGCCCTCTCCAGTATCTCGCAAAATCAATGTCATTTACAAACTGTTGCATTTCATGATGCTCATCACGCAAGTAAACTCACTAGTACTTCAAATTAATGAAAATGAAATCTGCAAAATAATATCCAATCCTATGTTTTTCTTATGTTCAGATACTCTAATTAAACAAGAAAAGTTAATATACTGGAAAAAAATTTAAAAAAATTAATTTACCAAAAAAAAAAAAGATTATTGAAGAAAAATAATTCCCATTAAGCAGAAACAAACGGAGGAGTGACCATAGAAAAGCAAAATGGGAAATTTACCTGTGACATCCCTAGTCTACCCTATTATTACAAATCGCCTCTGAAAATTAATCATTAGTAAAATACAATGGGATAGTGTACCATTTGATCGTGATGATCATGGACGACGTAATTGTAAGAGTGGGTGCCCAGTGAGCCAACTGTGTGGCTATGGGTTTTGTTGACTCTTTGTATAAACAATCTTTGTTTAATATTATTTACACTTTTATGGCAATGACTTTATATTACTTCATATTGTTATTGTGATATACTATTGTTGTTTTGATAAAGACCTTGAATATACTATAGTGTATGTAAGATGTGGTAGAACATGGAGATGTCTATCATGAAATACATCTTATAGTCACTGTATATTCTAAAAACCGTTCCTAGTCGATTGAGCCGTCCGATAATAAGGATAAAGGATCGCTCGAGTTTGAGACTAGCATTTGCGATGCGGAGTACCACGTTTCATTGGTAGGGAACATGGAAGATGTTCGAAGCATGCAAATGGATATTCATAGGATGAATAGTCGAACTACACCTATCCGGACTTTCCAAGTGGTTATCACTTATCGAGTGGATAAAGTCCGCGGTTTTGGTTGTACACCATTAGTCCTTACGACTTGAAACATCATGGAGACTCTATATGCTAGTACTGTGCTTTGACTCGTTTACCGACTCTGAGGGGGTCATCAGGTGTCGAGATTGGGTACAGTTACGACACATATAGGAGTCAATGCATTGTTGTCAAGGATTCACCACATACTTGCGAGTGTGGATATCCTATGCGATCTGAGGAGATATTAGTGACAAATCTCTGGCCAGAGTACTTGATGTGATTTAAGAAATGGTTTCTTAGTAGCACATGCGATGTCACTAATTTGATCTTCAAGATGCATTGCATAGTTATCGAATCTTGAGCGACTCTCGATATACCAATGGTTGTTGATTCGATCGGGATATATGGATGAAGGGACCGTACTGTACGCTAACCAAAATCTACTGGTTCTTGTAGGCACTATCAGTGATACCTAGGGAATCATGGGGCGATGTTGCTAGGCGCTTTACCATGATTCGTTGGGCAAGTTTGGAAAGTGTTGTTCCGAGTCACAAGGAGTTGTGAGCCCACGGCTAGCTGTATCCCTGAACCATTGAGGGTCACACAGTGTAATGGAGTTTTAATCCCCGTTGAGATAGTTAAATTTAAAGAGTTAAATTTAATGAACTAAGGAGTTGGACTTCTTAAATAAGAGTAAGGGAGTAGGATTTCCTAAAATGACATAGGGATGGACATTTTTGGAAACCACTGAATTCGGATTCAGGAAAATTTATTTTGACTTTAAAACGTGCAGAAATGGTTTCTGTACACATTGGTGAAATCGTTTCATCAATCAGAGTCACGATGAATTTTATATTAATTTCTGAACGAGCGGGCTTTGCTTGTCGGGCCCCAGCTTATGACTAATGGGCCCTAAGGTGTTAGTGGCCTGCATTATAAATAAGTTATTTCAGTACAGAAATTAGATACGATAGCTCATAATTTTGAGAGAAAAAAAAAACGAAACCCTAGCCCCTCTCTCAAGCTTGGCCGTCGCCCCCCTCCCTCTCTGTCTGAGAAATTCCGGTCTGTGATTTTGAATCGCAGTAAGGAATAACGAATCAAATTCGTGTATTCTCTTCGCAGAAAACTTCTGATAGATTTTCTAGTGCAATCTATCAGAGGGATTAAACCTTTGTTCGTGGACCTGATTGAAGGCGTTCATCGTTCCAGGGAGAGACAACAAGAGCAGAATTGTTCTGTTGGTGTCCATTAATCTCGTTGCGAGATTTGAGGTAAAATTTATTTAATTGTTATTTAAATTTTACACACACGTAATTCAATCGATGAACGGTTGATACCCATACCATGGAAACGTTCCATGAAAAATTTTTAAACTTCCGCTGCACCGGGTATCAATCGTAATTGGTCTGGGAACTCGCCAGTTTTCAACAGTGGTATCAGAGCCAGGTTGCTCAGATCAATCGATTGAATTAATCAATTGTACAAAATTTTTGAGTCTCGGTTTTTGAAACAAAATAAATATTTTAAATAAAAAATTTTTTTTTCGGGGCAAAACCCGGGCAGCGATTGGATCGCTGCCCGGTGGGGCAGCAATTGTTGCTGCCCCGGGCGGCGCACGGCGCCGCCCAAAGGGGGCGCACGGCGCCACCCAAGGCGGCGACCGTCGCCGCCCAGGGCGGCGCACGGCGCCGCCCAGCGCAGCGCCAGGCGCTGCGCAGGGCGGCGCTCGGCGCCGCCCAGGGCAGCGCACGGCGCCGCCCAGGGGCGGCGCCAGGCGCTGCCCTAAGGGGGCAGCCGGGCTGCCCCCGGCCCGCGCCCGGTGCGGGCCAACCCGGGAGTGTCCCGGGTGGCCCGCGGGAAAAAATTAATTTTTAATATTTTTATTAATTTTAATATTTAAAATTTTATTTTGGTCCGGTCAAAAATTGTTTTTGATTGGTTCACGAGATTTCGGATCGAATTGTTCGAGTCCGTAAATTTTAAAATTGATTTTGGATAAATTTGAATTTTTGGAAAATTTTAATATTTTATCCGTAAAATGAATTTTGAAATCAATTATTTTGGTACAATTGATGATAAGATATGATCTTATGATATATTAGATAAAATATGATTTTATTTGTAAAATTGGATTTTATAGATAAAATATGATTTTATTTGATATGGAGATAAAATATGATTTTATATGTGAAATGTGATTTTATATATATAAATATGATTTTATCTTGTTTAAATTTGAATTGCCACAGCATGTTATCCAATAAATTAATTTTGAATTAAATGTTATTGGATAAGGATGATCGATTGCCATGACCAATTTTGTAGGTGTATGTTAGGAATTTACATTTTGTCTTTATTGTTGTTGGTTTTATTAATGGGCCTGGTTTATGGCCCGATATGAATGTCATATGTAATAAAAGTGGGCTTGGTTTATAGCCCGTTCCCACCCCCTAAAAATGTATCCCCTACTTGTCATTGTTATTTAATTGTAAATACATTAGATTTAGTGGGAGATCAAGATTTGAAGATGGTGGGCCCAGCAGACAATGAAGACTGAAGAAATGTAAATTGGAAGCATATGTAATAGGATTGCATTTGCATACTGCATATTACCTAGGATTGGACTAAGACCCGTGATTGGCAACCACGGGTCAATTAGAAATGGAATCGATCATCCTATATAATATGTGATATTATGATTGTATGCATGTTTAGACATAAATTGCGTGAATCCGGCAATGCATGCAATAAATTAAAAATGATGAGACAAATATTTTTATAAATAAAATCCCTCATTTTAAATATGATTTAAAATTTATATCAAGATAAATAAATGAAATTTAAATATTGTTTAAATGTTCCTACCTTCCATCAACGGTCAATGTATGTGATGCTACCCGCGGATACGGTCCGGCTCATATTATTGGGGGGGCCCGTTCGTCGGAAAGCTGTACATTGGATCGACAAATGTTGTAAGTTGGGTGGAACTCCCATGGGATCGGCTCATATTATTGGGGGATCCACATGGCGACCGTCCATCAAAACTTAATATTGATGGGTCATCTTGACATGTCACTTTAAACGGCGTCATATTATTGGGCCCTTATTGGACATGAGGTAAATACATGGGGGTTGCTTTGGAAGCAATTGGGCTCTACCTTTTGAGAATTATGGTTGGCTGATATTATTCGGGACCATAAGTTTGTCAATTGGACTCCATGTTCTCACTAAGGAAAAAGTTTCCCGTTTTCACTAGAGGGTGGTGAAATCGTTAAAATAGTGGGAGTGAGATTCATAAAATTAAATTCGCCTATTTTATGTCTTAGTAAATTGTTAACAATCATTGATATATGTCTGTTTTTCCTTTTCAGTATTTCATACAATGAATTCGCGAAATCCTTTATTTCTCGATCCTCGAACAAAACAAGCTGACTGGCGCCAACTATACGGAATGGTTCCGGAAGTTGAAGATTGTCTTAACTTCGGAGAAAATGCTCTACGTGTTAGAGAAAGCACCTCCGAAGGAAGCACCAGCTGACATAAGTCCGGAGGAATTGGCCAAACTTGATGCATGGTGTGACCATGACATCAAGACCAAATGCTATATGCAAGCCTCGATGTCTGATGAACTCCAGAGGCGATTTGAGGACACGGTGAATGCTGCTGACATTCACACGCAACTCAAGGAACTTTTTGGGGCTCAGTCGAGGGCTGAAAGGTTCTCTACTGTTAAGGAGTTGATGACGTGCCGCATGCGTGAAGGGACTTCGGTCCGTGATCATGGGGTACGAGTGATTTGGCTCATACAGAAGTTAGCGACCCTTGATTTGGTGTTGGAGCATGAACTCAATGTGGACTTGCTGCTTCTATCTCTTCCTTCTTCATTTGATGGATTCGTGATAAATTTTAATATGAACAAGATAGAGGCCACCCTTGAAGAGATGGTCAATATGCTCGTTACATATGAATCCACACTTAAGAAGGATAAGCCAGCTTTCTTGGTGGGCTCCTCATCTTCTGCTAAGAAGGGGCCAAGTATGAAGGGCAAGAAAACGTTCTGCCCCACCCAAGAAAGTGGAACCCGAGAAGAAGCAAAAGACAAAGGCTTCAAACGATGGAAAATCCAAGGATGTTTGCCATTACTGCAAGAAGCCGGGTCATTGGAAGCGCAACTGCAAGGAGTATCTTGAGCAGTTGGGAACTGCAAAGGGTATGTTCTATATCGAAATAAACATGTCACTTAATACAAACTTCTTGGGTATTGGATACCGGATGTGGATCTCACATTTGCAATGATTTGCAGGTGATGACAAGAAGTCGCAGGCTTAGAATGGGTGAGACCCAGCTGAGGCTCGGGAATGGTTCCAGAGTTGAAGCTACGGCCATTGGAGATGTTTGTTTGATTTTGCAGAATGGTTTTAAATTATTGTTGAGAGATGTTTTATTTGTGCCAGATTTAATTAAAAACATTATTTCTATTTCTATGCTTGATAGAGATGGTTATTCTTGTAATTTTGTGAATGGGATTTGCAATATTTACAAGAATGAATGTTTAATTGGAAATGGACAACTTGAAAACGATCTATATAATTTAAAACTAAAAGACGTTCCAGTGAATTGTATTGACAAACCGGCGACAACAAACAAAAGGAAAATCGATAGTCAAAACCCGGCAAACCTTTGGCACGCTAGACTAGGTCATATTTCCTCAAGGAGGATGAACAAGCTAGTGGGAGAGGGCATGTTTGATATGTCTGATATTAACTCTCTACCTACTTGTGAATCCTGCCTAAAAGGGAAAATGACTAAATCTCCTTTTAAGGGGAAGCCTGAACGTAGTCAAAATCTGTTGGATTTGATCCATACAGATGTTTGTGGTCCATTTAGAGTAGGGACTCAACATGGCCACACCTACTTCATTACCTTTACTGATGATTATTCTAGGTATGGGTATTTATATGTAATGAAATATAAGTCTGAAGCATTTGAAAAGTTCAAAGAATTCAAGGCTGAAGTAGAAAAACAAGCTAGGTAAAAAGTATTAAAGCACTTCGATCGGATCGAGGTGGAGAATACTTGAGTACCGAGTTTTTGGACTATCTAAAAGAGAATGGGATTCTCTCTCAGTGGACTCCTCCTATGACACCACAGCTTAATGGTGTATCGGAGCGCCGTAATCGAACTTTGTTGGACATGGTTCGATCCATGATGAGCTTCACTGAGCTTCCACCTTCGTTTTGGGGCTATGCGCTTGAAACGGCGGTATTGTTGTTGAATAACGTCCACACTAAAGCAGTGGACAAAACACCATACGAGTTATGGAATGGCAAAGCTCCTAAGTATTCATACTTGAGGATTTGGGGATGTCCTGCTTACGTGAAGCGGACAGTGGGAGATAAGTTGGATAGTCGATCCAGCCTGTGTTATTTTGTGGGGTATCCGAAGAATTCAATCGGATATTATTTCTATTATCCTGCTGAAACAAAGGTGTTTGTTTCGCGGAATGCCACCTTCTTGGAGAAGGAGTTCTTATTGGATAAGAAAGGCGAGATGATGGAACTCGAAGAAGTTCGAGAAGAACCCGAAATACAAAATAACGATCCCACACCTCAGGAACCATTGCTGGACACGCCTGCACCTAGAAGATCCGAGAGGACTTCTAGACCTCCAGTTCGATATGGTCTTCTTCTTGAAGAGGTCAAGATGAACCCGACATTGGATGTGATCCAAGAAGCTTCAAGGGAAGCAATTTCTGATGCGGATTCGAATTTATGGCTTGAAGCTATGCAGTCAGAATTGGATTCGATGCATACTAACCAAGTCTGGACTTTAGTGGATCCTCCCGATGGAATTGTTCCAATAGGGTGTAAATGGATCTACAAAAGAAAGCTTGGGCCTGATGGTAAGGTATTGACCTACAAGGCGCGATTGGTGGCTAAAGGTTATACTCAAAGGCAAGGAGTTGACTATGACGAAACCTTTTCACCAGTTGCAATGTTCAAGTCCATAAGAATCCTTATTGCCATAGCTGCATGGTATGACTATGAGATATGGCAAATGGATGTGAAGACTGCTTTTCTTAATGGAGACATTAAGGAAGAAATCTATATGAAGCAGCCTGAGGGATACATCCATGGGAAGCGAGCATAAGGTATGCAAGCTTCAGAGATCAATTTATGGTCTAAAACAAGCATCAAGAAGTTGGAACCAGAAATTTGATGAAACAATTAAAGACTTTGGTTTCATCAAGAACCCGGAGGAACCTTGCGTGTACAAGAAAGTAGTTAAGGATGCGGTGACATTCTTAGTACTTTATGTTGATGACATCCTACTCATTGGGAATGATGTAGGGATGTTGCAGTCAACAAAGATATGGTTATCAGGTAGATTTTCGATGAAGGATTTGGGTGAGGCATCCTACATTCTTGGGATACAGATCTATAGGGATAGATCTAAGAGAATGATAGGACTCACTCAATCAACCTACATCGATACCATATTGAAACGGTTTTCAATGGATGGGTCCAAGAGAGGACATCTACCCATGTGTCATGGAGTTTCTCTATCCAAGTCTATGTGTCCCAAGACTGATGCAGAGATAGAGAATATGACACATGTACCATATGCGTCAGCTATAGGTAGTATCATGTATGGGATGATATCTACCAGACCGGATGTAGCATTTGCTCTGAGTGTCACGAGCAGATATCAGTCTAATCCTGGTCAGATGCATTGGAAAGCCGTGAAGGACATTCTTAAGTACTTGCGAAGGACTAAGAATATGTTCATGGTTTATGGAGGACGAGAACTCAAACTGGAAGGCTATACCGACTCTAGCTTCCAAAGTGATGTGGATGACTCGAAGTCAACCTCTGGATTTGTGTTCATGCTCAATGGCGGTGCTGTCTCTTGGAAGAGTTCCAAGCAGGACACCACAGCGGATTCCACCACTGAGGCTGAATACATTGCAGCATCAGCTGCTGCTAAAGAGGCCGTTTGGATGAGGAATTTCGTCCAAGAGTTGGGCGTCATTCCTGAATTTGTTGGTCCAGTCCCGGTGTACTGCGACAACACGGGTGCCGTTGCTCAAGCAAAGGAACCAAGGTCTCATCAAAGATCCAAACACGTACTGAGGAAATACCACATAATCCGGGAGATTGTGGAAAGAGGAGACATCAGTGTCGAACGAGTGGCCTCTGCAGACAATATCGCTGATCCACTTACTAAGCCTTTGCCAGGACCATTGTTTGACAAACATCGCGAAGCAATGGGTCTACGTAGTATGACTAGTTGGCTATAGGGCAAGTGGGAGATTGTAAGAGTGGGTGCCCAGTGAGCCAACTGTGTGGCTATGGGTTTTGTTGACTCTTTGTATAAACAATCTTTTGTTTAATATTATTTACACTTTTATGGCAATGACTTTATATTACTTCATATTGTTATATTGTGATATACTATTGTTGTTTTGATAAAGACCTTGAATATACTATAGTGTATGTAAGATGTGGTAGAACATGGAGATGTCTATCATGAAATACATCTTATAGTCACTGTATATTCTAAAACCGTTCCTAGTCGATTGAGCCGTCCGATAATAAGGATAAGGATCGCTCGAGTTTGAGACTAGCATTTGCGATGCGGAGTACCACGTTTCATTGGTAGGGAACATGGAGATGTTCGAAGCATGCAAATGGATATTCATAGGATGAATAGTCGAACTACCCTATCCGGACTTTCCAAGTGGTTATCACTTATCGAGTGGATAAAGTCCGCGGTTTTGGTTGTACACCATTAGTCCTTACGACTTGAAACATCATGGAGACTCTATATGCTAGTACTGTGCTTTGACTCGTTTACCGACTCTGAGGGGGTCATCAGGTGTCGAGATTGGGTACAGTTACGACACATATAGGAGTCAATGCATTGTTGTCAAGGATTCACCACATACTTGCGAGTGTGGATATCCTATGCGATCTGAGGAGATATTAGTGTGACAAATCTCTGGCCAGAGTACTTGATGTGATTTAAGAAATGGTTTCTTAGTAGCACATGCGATGTCACTAATTTGATCTTCAAGATGCATTGCATAGTTATCGAATCTTGAGCGACTCTCGATATACCAATGGTTGTTGATTCGATCGGGATATATGGATGAAGGGACCGTACTGTACGCTAACCAAAATCTACTGGTTCTTGTAGGCACTATCAGTGATACCTAGGGAATCATGGGGCGATGTTGCTAGGCGCTTTACCATGATTCGTTGGGCAAGTTGGAAAGTGTTGTTCCGAGTCACAAGGAGTTGTGAGCCCACGGCTAGCTGTATCCCTGAACCATTGAGGGTCACACAGTGTAATGGAGTTTTAATCCCCGTTGAGATAGTTAAATTTAAAGAGTTAAATTTAATGAACTAAGGAGTTGGACTTCTTAAATAAGAGTAAGGGAGTAGGATTTCCTAAAATGACATAGGGATGGACATTTTTGGAAACCACTGAATTCGGATTCAGGAAAATTTATTTTGACTTTAAAACGTGCAGAAATGGTTTCTGTACACATTGGTGAAATCGTTTCATCAATCAGAGTCACGATGAATTTTATATTAATTTCTGAACGAGCGGGCTTTGCTTGTCGGGCCCCAGCTTATGACTAATGGGCCCTAAGGTGTTAGTGGCCTGCATTATAAATAAGTTATTTCAGTACAGAAATTAGATACGATAGCTCATAATTTTGAGAGAAAAAAAAAACGAAACCCTAGCCCCTCTCTCAAGCTTGGCCGTCGCCCCCCTCCCTCTCTGTCTGAGAAATTCCGGTCTGTGATTTTGAATCGCAGTAAGGAATAACGAATCAAATTCGTGTATTCTCTTCGCAGAAAACTTCTGATAGATTTTCTAGTGCAATCTATCAGAGGGATTAAACCTCTGTTCGTGGACCTGATTGAAGGCGTTCATCGGTTCCAGGGAGAGACAACAAGAGCAGAATTGTTCTGTTGGTGTCCATTAATCTCGTTGCGAGATTTGAGGTAAAATTTATTTAATTGTTATTTAAATTTTACACACACGTAATTCAATCGATGAACGGTTGATACCCATACCATGGAAACGTTCCATGAAAAATTTTTAAACTTCCGCTGCACCGGGTATCAATCGTAATTGGTCTGGGAACTCGCCAGTTTTCCAACAGTAATACTGGTGGTGATATGGGCTGAGCCACCGTTGGTGGTGGCCGGAGATGGTTGAGCCTTCGTCTGCGGTTGCTGCAGATGCCTAGGAGTCACCGGCCTGAAATTGTAAATTGACTCCAAAGAGCCTCAGTTTCTTCAAGTTCCCATTAGTCATTGGGGCTGCAAATAAATCCATTAATATTATTTTTAATATGTATAGTTTTTTAATATGTATAGTTTATTTACTTGGCACAATCGTAATTACTATAATATATGGTCATGAATTATATAATAATATCATATTATAAATTTTTGAAATGTAACAAGGGAAACTTAATTTAAGCTTTATCAGATCTAGGAAAGGCTTCTTAACTGACTAACTGAGAGCTTAAGCTTACCTTCTAAGCTAGAGTGAAAGACGCCAATGCCAGCCCAATAGAAATAGGATTTCAATGGTGTTAAGTCATATATGATACACTGGAGCTTGGTCAGGATTGTAATTTTCAAACACCACATTAGGTCACAGAGGAAATCTCGAGGCAGGCTGGTGTTGCATATTCAGAGGAATCATAGATCGCAACCCGACTTTGAATTTCCATTTCATGTTCGGCTATGGTGTTAGGAATGGTCCACTAAACCTGTGAAAAAGATCAAGATATCAATAACTCCACATGAAGTAATCAATTCACAGTTGTGGTTTGGTCGAATAAAAGTATTGTCACGTTGTTATGCACGAAAGATTCGAGCCATGTTCAGAAATTTATGAAAAAATACTTAGATCACTGATAACTACCCATTGTTCTTGATCAGTTGACTAAGATAAATCACCATTTCCCACAAGAAAGGGCCAAATTTACTATCATTATACAAGCACATTCCCTTTAGGCCATACCTTAGAGACATAAATTTTTACCATTCTCATCCTAACACCTAAATTCGAGGTGGACTCAGAATTTAATGGAGAAAAAAGTATGGGACTTGGGAGGATGGGATGGGATTAGATGAGAGGTGAACAGGCATCTTGCCATTGTACAAGACATGAAATTTCAACTTTTCCATATAATTTCAACTCATGATTAGCCAAAAACGGATACTTAGCTGCACATTGAACAAGGGAAAAGAAATATCCAAATACATTCCATGTCGATTGTAATAAACAAAGAAAACTCATAGATCTCGGGATTCCCTTAGGCTTTCTGAAATATTTCTGGGGTATAATTGGAGTATCCTCATCTTCTGAAGTTGAGTCATGCTCAAGGCCCATGGCAGAAGGGTCACTCCTTGAATCCTAGTCTGTCAAGATAGAATAGAGCTGGCTTCAACTGATCTCTCACGCTGGAAATCAAAACCGTAAAACTTAATAATAAGAAAATCAAGCAATCCTTCACGATTTCAGCATCATAATTTTTAATAATTATGATATAATTAAAAGTTTAAAGCCAATATTTAAAAACAAACTGAAATCACATTAAAATATCTATTTTTCAGATCCAAACGACCACTGACAAATGCAAAACTAAAATCAATCGACAAGAAATCCAGATTAATATCAAATCCCAAATCATTTAAACCACCGACACCATAATTTGAATCAAACAAAAGGAAATAAATCACATGTAGTGACCCTTACCCAGATCACCTACTAAACAGAACTTAGGCATGCAATTAACTTAATTAAACAGATATCAAAATAAAATTGCGGAAACCATAAACATTATACAATCCCAAGTAAAGGAATCTATAATTTATCCAATAATATACAACCAAATCGAATAGCTGTATAAACCCAAACAACAATAATAAAACCTAAGCGAAGCTCCAGCTGGCCAACCACTGACTAGCCCCTCCTGGATCCACCCTCCTCGTCCAATCGCAAACCTGCCCCATGGAATAGGGTGTCCAGAAAAATACAGAGTACGAGACGTGAGCATAAAACGCTCAGTGCGAGAGTATGAGTATGCATGCATGCAAAGTGAACTCCCTATAGACTCGAGGTCAAGGATCAGATAACAGAGACAGACCGGGCCCTGGTATGTAGCACGCTGTGTCGTCGCTTCAAGAGGTGGCTCCCATACCGAGATAACCGTGGATACGCCGGACCCAAATCGATGGAAGTCCATCCACTAACAGGATAGGGTACAACCCTACTAACAAAAATCTCGAAAGAGATACAGCAAGATGCAAATGAATGCAGCATAATATCATGGCATATAAATCATGCAGTCACATAATACATGCATACTCAGTCAGGATATCTCGAACAGTACTTTCGTACCTCAAAACAGTGCAAGCTCTACCAACTCTAGGTCCACGCCTATAGTCTGCTCTACACTGCCAAATGATACTACTACCATTAAAGTGCTCCAAAAGCCTTAACTAAGCTATTGCATACTCCTAAACATTTATAGGAAGCAAAAGCTATACCTTCGTCCGTCGTTAGCCCTTTGATGTTGATGCCTCCAGAACTTGGGCACAACTCCGCTATGACTACCGAACGTCTCGCCGACCTCCGGGCCAAGCCTAAGAAGACTAAAACAGCTCCAAAAGGACTAGAAAGGAAAGGAGAACTCGGAATTGGCAAATGAAAGTGAAGTCTCAGCCTTCTATTTATAGACAACGATCGGAACTTCCGATCCTTGATCGGAATGTCCGAACCTCAATCGGAACGTCCGATCCTGCCATCGGAGCTTCCGAAGATCCTGATCTGCCACATGTCAAAATATCATTTGTTGTCTTTGGATAGGGGTGATCGGAGCTTCCGGTCCTGATCGGAGCTTCCGATCTTGCCACACATCATGCCTGACGTAATATCGATCGGAGCTTCCGATCCTGTTCGGAGCTTCCGATCCTGATCGGAGCTTCCGAACTCACCTTCGGAGCTTCCGAACTATACCCAAGTAATTGTGATTAATTTCTTAATTACTGATTTTGGTTACAGGCTACTACATTCTCCCCCACTTAAGATATTTCGTCCTCGAAATCAGATCTTAAGTACCGAATGCAAAATACAGAAATCAGAAACATTCTTTATTCAAATCAAACATTTACAGGGTTTGCAACTGAATACAACTCAAAGAATGAAATCAAAACAACTCATAATGGTCTTTACGCATCCTGTCCTCAAGCTCCCAAGTAGCTTCCTCAGTGCCTCGGCGCTGCCACTGAACTAAAACCAAAGGAATGACTTTGTTCCGTAAAACCTTATCCTTATAATCCAGGATACGAAGAGGTTTCTCAACATAAGTCAAATCCTTGTCTACCTGAACCTCAGACCGCTGCAAAATATGAGATTCATCCGCCACATACCGTCGCAACAGAGATACGTGGAACACGTCGTGAATACTGGATAGATGCGGTGGCAAAGCTAGTCGATAAGCCAAATCGCCAATGCTCTCCAAGATCTCAAACGGACCGATAAATCTGGGAGACAACTTGCCTTTAAGGCCAAATCTGAGAACCTTGCGGAAAGGTGACACTCTCAAAAACACTTTCTCCCCGACATCGAACTGCAAAGGCCTACGTTTGATATTAGCATAGCTGGCCTGACGATCCTGTGCAGTCTTAATCCGTTTCTTGATCTGATCAACAATGTCTATCGCCTGCTGGATAAACTCCGGTCCCTCAGCCTGTCTCTCCCCCACTTCTTCCCAGAAGAGTGGAGTACGACAACGTCGCCCGTACAACGCCTCAAAAGGTGCCATCCCAATACTAGTGTGATAGTTGTTGTTGTAAGCGAACTCGATCAACGGCAAATGATCCTGCCAGGCTGAACCAAAATCCATGACGCACGCTCTAAGAATATCCTCTAAAGTACGGATAGTGCGCTCTGACTGACCATCAGTCTCCGGATGATAGGCAGTACTCAAACTGAGAGTAGTACCCATCGCACGCTGAACACTCCCCCAGAATCTAGAAGTAAACCTGGGGTCCCGATCGCTGAAAATGCTCACAGGAACACCATGAAGTCGAACGATCTCCTGAATGTACATCCGTGCCATGCGATCCACAGAGTACTCTCGGCTATAGGCAATGAAATGCGCTGACTTGGTGAGTCGGTCCACCACAACCCAGATAGCATCACAGTTCCTCGGGGATACCGGCAAATGGGTCACAAAGTCCATTGTGATAAACTCCCATTTCCATTCAGGAATAGGCAGACTGTGAAGCAATCCTCCAGGTCGTCGGTGCTCTGCCTTGACCTGTTGACACACCAAACATCTCGAAACAAACTGATAAACACTGCGTTTCATTCCTTTCCACCAGAAATGAGTACGTAGATCCTTGTACATCTTGTTGCTCCCAGGGTGAATACTCAACTTAGTGCTATGCGCCTGAGACAAAATCTCCTCTCGCAACTCTTCATCCTGAGGAATCACAAGCCTACCAGACAAACACAGAAAGACATCTGACTGATAATGAAATCCAGACTAGCTACCCTCGTTAGCTAGACGAGCTAAACACTGGGTCTTTGAATCAGACATCTGAGCATCTCGGATCCGCGAATACAAGGCTGGCTCAGATAATATCGCAAACATCTGGATACTCTGCATACCTTTCTTATGCTTGAAGGTATAACCTGAAGTACAACAGTCACTGATCGCACTAGACATCGAACAAGTCTGAAGTGCGGATATCGCACCTTGCGACTCAAAGCATCAGCGGTGAGATTAGCAGCTCCCGGATGGTACTTAATCTCGCAATCATAGTCCTTAAGCAAATCCATCCAACGTCTCTGCCTCATGTTCAACTCTGCCTGAGTGAACAAATACTTGAGACTCTTATGGTCGGTGAAAATCTCAAATTTCTCGCCATACAGATAATGACGCCAGATCTTCAAAGCGAACACAATGGCTGCTAACTCCAAATCATGGACTGGGTAGTTGTCCTCGTGAAGCTTCAGCTGTCTAGAAGCGTATGCGATCACATGCCCATTCTGAGTCAGGACACAGCCTAACCCCTGAAGAGAAGCATCCGTGTAAACTATATACCCTCCAGATCCTGACGGTAATGCCAACACCGGCGCAGAAGTCAACTGCCGTCGAAGCTCACGGAAATTCTCCTCACACTCGGAGGACCACTCAAAATCCACACCCTTGCGGGTAAGCTGCGTCAACGGTCGAGCTAACTGAGAGAAGTTCAGAATGAAGCGACGATAATACCCTGCTAGACCCAGAAAACTACGGATCTCAGCAACTGTCGTCGGACGCGACCAATTAAGTATCGCTTCAATCTTGCTTGGATCAACAGAAATCCCCTCCCTGGATATGATATGCCCAAGAAAGACCACTCTATCCATCCAGAACTCACACTTGCTCAGCTTAGCGTACACTGCTCATCTCGAAGAGTCTGCAGTACCAACCGCAAGTGAGAAACATGCTATTCCGTATTACGCGAATACACCAAGATGTCGTCAATGAAGACCACGACAAACTTGTCCAAATACTCCCTGAAGACACGGTTCATCAGATCCATGAATATAGCCAGCGCATTAGTCAAACCAAATGGCATCACTAGGAACTCGTAATGCCCATAGCGAGTACGGAATGCAGTCTTGGCTACGTCCTGATCACGGACTCTCAACTGATGATACCCAGATCTCAAGTCAATCTTGGAGTAAACTGATGTGCCCTGCAGCTGGTCAAACAAGTCATCAATACGAGGCAACGGATACTTGTTCTTCACAGTGACTCGATTCAGCTGCCGATAGTCAATGCACAGCTGCATCGACCCATCCTTCTTCTTCACGAAGAGAACAGGAGCTCCCCAAGGAGATACACTAGGACGAATGTACCCCTTGTCCAAAAGATCCTGTAGCTGATTCTTCAACTCACGCATCTCTGACGGAGCCAGACGATACGGTGCTCTAGAAATAGGCGAAGTACTCGGCATCAACTCTATGCCAAACTCGACTTCCCTAGCAGGAGGAAAACCTGGAATCTCATCAGGAAATACATCTGGAAATTCATCCACAACAGGAATGCTCTCTATCCCAATACTCTCAGCGGACAAATCAACTGCATAGATAAGGTAGCCTTCCCCGCTAGACTCTAGAGCTCGACAGGCTCTCAAAGCTGATACCAAAGGCATCGGGGGTCGCGCTCCCTCACCATAGAAAAACCAACTCTCACTCCCCTCTGGATGAAAGCGTACTAATCTTTGATAGCAGTCCACTGAAGCTCGATAGGTAGTCAACATATCTATTCCCAGAATGCAATCAAAGTCGTCCATCGCCAGGACCATGAGATTTGCTAACAGAATGTTCCCTTCGAACTCTAAAGGGCAACCCATTACTAGACGCTTAGCCAAAGCAGATTGGCCCGTCGGAGTAGAAACAGACATCACTACGTCTAGTGCAATGCATGGTAACATATGCCTCTTAACAAAACGTGCAGAAATGAAGGAATGAGATGCACCAGTGTCAATAAGTACAAGAGCAGGTATACCATAAAGCAGAAATGTACCTGCGATGACTTTCTCATTCTCCTCCACAGCCTGATCATGTCTCAGGGCAAATACCTGGCCAGAAGCTCATGGCCTCAAATGAGAACTTCCAGCAGACTGTCCCTGCGACCTCTGCTGTACGGTGGCCTGAGAACCCGATCCTGAACCAGAACCAGAACCGCCTCCCCCAGACAGTGGACAATCCCTCCGGATATGACCAGTCTCTCCACAATGGAAACAAGCTTCAGAATCTCTACGACACTTGTCGGATGGATGGTTCTTCCCACAGTGATCACACTTGTCCTTCTTACCGTAACGGACAACACCTCCAGAACCAGAGGAAGAAGAAGATCCAGACTTCTTGAAAGTTTGGGCACGGGGACCCAAAGAACTAGCAGGCCTCGACTGAGGAAAGGACCTGTTCCGCAGAATGCTGTCCTCCGCCTGGTGACAACGGCTCACCAAACCCTCGTAAGACATGTCGTCGCCAACCGCCACATGGTCATGGATCTCAGGGTTAAGGCCCTGAAGGAACATATTATACTTCATCTCTGAGCTATCAGTAATCTCGGGACAATAGGATAGCAGATCAAAGAACCTCTACTGATACTCATCAATAGACATGGCTCCCTGTCGCAGACTCAGTAGCTCGCCTGCCTTCGACTGACGGAGTGCAGGAGGAAAATACCGCTTTTGGAAAGCTGTGCGGAACTCGGCCCAGGTGGCCACTCCTCTCGCCGCAACAAAAGGTGCAGAAGTAAACCTCCACCACCTGCGCGCACGCCCATCTAGAATATAGCCAAGGGTCTCCACCTTCTGCTCCTCGGTGCATTGGAAAGTCTGATTTGCCATCTACAAAAATACCTCAAGATGAGACTAAATCCCAAGAATTCTTTTGCATGCTCTGATACCATAAATGTAGTGACCCTTACCCAGATCACCTACTAAACAGAACTTAGGTATGAAATTAACTTAATTAAATAGATATCAAAATAAAATTGCGGAAACCATAAACATTATACAATCCCAAGTAAAGGAATCTGTAATTTATCCAATAATATACAACCAAATCGAATAGCTGTATAAACCCAAACAACAATAATAAAACCTAAGCGAAGCTCCAGCTGGCCAACCACTGACTAGCCCCTCCTGGATCCACCCTCCTCGTCCAATCGCAAACCTGCCCCATGGAATAGGGTGTCCAGAAAAATACAGAGTACGAGACGTGAGCATAAAACGCTCAGTGCGAGAGTATGAGTATACATGCATGCAAAGTGAACTCCCTATAGACTCGAGGTCAAGGATCAGATAACAGAGACAGACCGGGCCCTGGTATGTAGCACGTTGTGCCGTCGCTTCAGGAGGTGGCTCCCATACCGAGATAACCGTGGATACGCCGGACCCAAATCGATGGAAGTCCATCCACTAACAGGATAGGGTACAACCCTACTAACAGACATCTCGAAAGAGATACAGCAAGATGCAAATGAATGCAGCATAATATCATGGCATATAAATCATGCAGTCACATAATACATGCATACTCAGTCAGGATATCTCGAACAGTACTTTCGTACCTCAAAACAGTGCAAGCTCTACCAACTCTAGGTCCACGCCTATAGTCTGCTCTACACTTCCAAATGATACTGCTACCATTAAAGTGCTCCAAAAGCCTTAACTAAGCTATTGCATACTCCTAAACATTTATAGGAAGCAAAAGCTATACCTTCGTCCGTCGTTAGCCCTTTGATGTCGATGCCTCCAGAACTTGGGCACAACTCCGCTACGACTACCGAACGTCTCGCCGACCTCCGGGCCAAGCCTAAGAAGACTAAAACAGCTCCAAAAGGACTAGAAAGGAAAGGAGAACTCGGAATTGGCAAATGAAAGTGAAGTCTCGGCCTTCTATTTATAGACAACGATCGGAACTTCCGATCCTTGATCGGAACGTCCGAACCTCGATCGGAACGTCCGATCCTGCCATCGGAGCTTCCGAAGATCCTGATCTGCCACGTGTCAAAATATCATTTGTTGTCTCCGGATAGGGGTGATCGGAGCTTCCGGTCCTGATCGGAGCTTCCGATCTTGCCACACGTCATGCCTGACGTAATATCGATCGGAGCTTCCGATCCTGATCGGAGCTTCCGAACTCACCTTCGGAGCTTCCGAACTATACCCAAGTAATTATGATTAATTCCTTAATTACTGATTTTGGTTACGGGCTACTACATCACATAAGAATACATATCCATGAATCAATCAAGCAAAAACAGTAACATAAAAAACTGGATCGAGAAAATAAAAATTACTGATAAAAAAACTCAAATTCAAACACGTAGATCCAAAAATAGAGCAAAATAAACAACAAATCAAAATATTGGATAAAGAAAAATACCTTAAACTTCTAGGATAAGGGAGGATATTTTAAGATTAGGAGAAGGGATTCTTATGTCTCTGGGGGTAAGCTGCTTGCTATAGCCCTCATCAATAATATCCACCTCTTTTTCTACTCCAGAACCACGAGAGCGTACGAAATATATGATCTCAGAGCGTCGGAGGATGTATGTAGGGTGGCCCTCCACCAAGATTTCCTTGAAAAAGCAGGGAAAGAAAGGGCAGTGAGAATGAGAGCGGCGGCGTAAGGAAAGGAGCGGAGGGGAGAGAAAGGAGGCGAATGGTTGGGTTAGGGCTTGGGTTTTTTTTTTAGGTGTGTATATGTATGTGTTTAGCAAAAAAATAAAAAAAATAAATCAATGACAACGGTTCAAGAAAAGTATTGTCTTTAAACTACATAATGCAATAGAAAACGACAACAGTTAAAAACAAATGTTGTCTTAGAGCTCTAAAACACGCGCATACACAACGTTTTAAAAATCGTTGTCGTAGATCACCCAAAACCCCGCTCATTGACAACGGTTAATAAAAACCATTGTCGTAGGTCATAAAAAACCCGCTCATAGATAATGATTAATTAAAACCGTTATCGTAGGCCATAAAAACCCGCTCATAGACAACGGTTTTAAAAAACCGTTGTCTTTGACATATATAAGACAATAGTTTTATAAAAATCGTTGTCGTTTTTCATTAAAATACGACCAACGACAACGGTTTTTGTAAAAACCGTTGTTAAAAGCCAAAAGACAACAGTTTGTGTATAAAACCGTTGTCTTTTTAGTGTGGTTAATTAGTATATTTGTTGTAGTGCATGCAACCGTACAATATCCTGGATGTACAATCTCGTAATGCGATCAAAACTGAACTCGCAATTGTACGGAAGAAAATGAGTAGACTTGGACAATGTATCCACAACAATCCAAATGACATCACACTGCTTGGAGGACATTGGCAAGTGGCTGACAAAATCCATCGTCACATGATCCCACTTCCACTCGGGAAACTCCAAACTATGCAGTCACTAGTTGAATTTCTACATATTAATTCGCTATTTTTTACTTCGGCGATCACTATTGCCGAAGTAATACATAGTTATTTACTACGGTTATAAAATTAACGAAGTGAAATACACTTTAGACTTCATCAATAAAAAGAACGGGTTTCACTTAAATTTTTAAGTGACATTTTACTTCAGCAATATTAATTTAATGAAGTAAAAATATATAAAATTAAATTTATATTTCTAATTAGTGAAGTAATAAGTTTAACCGATTTATTTTCTTTCTCACTCGATCCCCGTTCTCTAAATTCATTCTCTCGATTAAATTAGGGCCATCCCAATCTCCATTCTCTCGCCTTCATCGTTGATCACTTATGCCTGGTCTAGGGCTTCCCTTCTCGCCGTAGACCACGAGGCGGGTGGGATGGGGCTACGCCGCTGCGGTGGGTCGTACTTCCCACCTTCAACCCCCATTGGCTACAACACCCCGCCTCCCCCAAACCCTATTGTCCCTTACTTTCCTTTCTACTTTCACACTCCTCCGGCTCAGCAGTAGCAGCTTCAACCCCTAGGCTCGCATTCCATGAAATTCAAAAGCCAACCCTCCATTTCTATCTTATTTTCCCTTCTCCTCTTTCTTTTAAACTTCTACCACATAATATTCCAATTTTTATAATGTATTCATATTTAATTTTTTTGCCTATAAGCCATAAATTAAATTTCAGGAGATGTAGATCCACGAAGGAGGAACTAGGCGGGATGCTTAATAAGCGCCAGCGTATCATTGGATTATCATTTTATCGTTATCTTAATTTCTTGCCACCCGGCCCTCAATTCCCAAATACTCCGGTCAGCTCAATTTTAGTGCATGTCGTGTTTTTTTTATATCTTCGTAGAATGAAGCAAATTATTAGAAGAATCATCTGTGTATGTTTATAATTTATATATGGAATAGTGGAGGGGAGAGTACTATTATATATATATATATATATATATATATATATATATATAGATAATATATTGCTTCAAGTGGTGAGCAGAGATGATATGTGGTTGGAAGGATAAAGCAATTAATATTGTGTTTTGGCAGTGGTGCACGCACAGTTGTTCTGGTAGAATTGCATCCAATCGCTAAATTTGGTTTGGTTTCTCTTTGGATTCCTTTTTACATATCTGACCTAATTTAAACAAAGATATATAATGTGCTTATACATGTATGTTGAACCTTACTGAATAAAGAACGGACCATATTCCTAACCTTAACAAAGATGTGGTCTAACCATTTCAATAATCTTAGATAGCTTGTTTTATGCATTGTTTAGTGTTTTGGAAAAATGAATAGCATTTTTGGAATCTTTGTACAGAACTCAAAGTAAAATTATTGTTCTTGTTATTTTTTCTTCAAGAACCTGATTTTCATTGTTTTAGAAAATTGCCTATTATTTAAGAATGGATTTTAATAATAAACACAAAACATTCTTCATGGTGAACCATTATGTCACTCCTTCCAGAATTGAGGTGTAGCGACCCTACCTAATCAGAGTGATTAGCACAAGCAATAATAATTAAAGCGTTAAATAATGGATAATTCCAAAGTACAACAAATCCAATCGGCAGAATATAACCGACGATAGAAACAGTATATAATCCTTTATACAACCAAATCGAAATTAGGGTATCAGAATCCCTAACAAACTACCTCTGCACGGTAGCAACCTCAACCCTACTGGGGACCACCGGGACCGTCCAGCCTCAGACCTGACCCGCCACAAGATGTCCCAAAACACGAAACATAAAGAGCGTGAGCGACTACGCTCAATACGGAAGCAATGATATAAATACAAATATGAGCATGCACATGACTTTAAAAATCAGGGTTAAATCACTTTACTCATGGCGCCTGGAAGACACAGTACCGGGCAAGAGAGCGACTCCGCGTGGTACTCGTATATTCCCAAGACACGAATCCTCAGGAAGAATCGTCTCGACTGATAGAAATTGTCATGACTCACATCATACCCGATGCAGTCTCCGTAAAAACATATGCATGTGCTAAAAATAGTAAAACATAGCCAATACAGCACATACATCATGCATCACACACATATGTATAAATATCATGTCGGCTATCTCGGTCAGTACTTACGTACCTCTAACACTGCAGGTCAACTCCTAGCACACCCGTTTAGGTCCAAAGCCTACAAGTCTGCTCTACTGCGTCTACACATGCAAAAGTCCATGCATTACTATAAACGCTCTAAAATCCTTAACTAAGCTATTTCATACTTCTAAATATTTTTAGGAAGCCAAATTATACCTTCGTCCGTCGTCAGCCCGCTGGTGTAGAATCGTCTCAAAACCTAGGCACACTTCCGCTACGACGCCGAGATCGCTAGGCAACTTTCGGATTCCCAATAGGATGCCTAGAACTCCGTAGATCTAAGTAAGAAGGATCGAAAACCAGAGGAAAGGAGGGGAAATCGGTGCACAGAATGAGGGCTCGGACCCCTTATTTATAGACTGTGATCGGAACGTCCGATCCCTCATCGGAACGTCTGATCGCGAACAGAGCGTCCGATCGTGACATCGAAACGTCCGATGTCACCTCACGTGCGTAAGCAGTGACGTCATCCTACTGACGTCGGTGATGACGCCAGCCCTAGCCAGAACGGAACCTCCGATCCTCCAACGGAACGTCCGATCCCGATCGGAGCTTCCGATCCGTGCTTCGGAGCTTCCGATCCACTTCGAATAATTTTAGGCAAAATTTAGTAATTAATTTCCTTAATTACCTTGATTAATTGCGGGTCACTACATTCTCCCCCACTTAAGAAATTTCGTCCTCGAAATTACATCTTAAGGAAAACATAGTACGCAAAATCAATGCTCTTATTACAACTGAACAATATACATTCGATACAACAGAGTACAAAATCTTAAAACAACTCGGGGTGCTCGGCTAACATCCGACTCTCCAACTCCCAAGTAGCTTCCTCTGTACCTCTGCGTTGCCACTGTACCATTGGTATGCGCTTGTTACGAAGCACCTTGTCCTTCCTGTCGAGAATCCTGAGAGGTTTCTCCACATATGACAAATCGTGGTCTAGTTGCATGATAAGTGCATTTTGTATGCATTATTTCATGTTATTTTTATGTCTATTTTGTGTGCATTCATATTATTTTTATGTGTTTTTATGTTTTTTAGTGCATGTGTGTGTATTTCACTCCTTGGGTTGATTTTGTAGGAAAATATATTGTTGAAGAGTGAATTGCGGACCAGCCTTGATCGAAAAATAATATTTTATTTTAGAAACATTGAAATCCAATCTACACCGTTAAGATAAAAGCTAAAGATGTTTTGAAGCTGCTGTCCAAATTTTAGCTCAATCCGACGGCTAGATCTCGAGATATGAATTTTTGAAAATTGTCGCTCGGCGCAGATTTTTTGTACTGCGCGCGCGCGAGAATCAAGCTCGCGCGCGCGCGAGTTCGACGTACAGCCTTCTGTTTTTATGTGCTGCGCGCGCGCGTGTTCGGGGGTCATATGTGCTCCGAAAATTCCTATTTTGTGAAAGAAATTAACTGGTAGGCGTTCCGAACCATATATATACAAGATATAACATATTTTATTTAATTCAAAATCCTTCTATTATTTTGTCTAGATTAAGTAAAATAATTAATTCTTGAGAATTGACTGCAGTCCCTGTGGGATCGATACTTGGAATCTCAGTCCACTTTACTATTACTTGACCTGGTGCGCTTGCCAGTAGATTTTTATCAAACCGATTTAGCCGGTCAAGTTTTTGGCGCCGTTGCCGGGGACTGTTTAGTTGATATTAGGATAGATTATTTGCTTGAGGCTAGACATTTTTTTTATTTCTATCTTTTCGTTTTTTTTTATTTTATTTTAATTTTGATTTTTTTCTTTTCTTTTGCTTGTGAGGTACTTGGAGATGGATCATCATCAGGTGTTCACAAGATTTGGCTAGCAGTACTTGGAGCCATTCTATGCTGTTTGGGGGAGATTGAATGATTTGGCGAACATATTTCGATGCCATAAATTTTCGAGCTACACCCTCACTCAATTTTTTTATGGTGGTTTGTTGAGATTACAAGAAGTTGGGTGGATTATGGAGCGTTGGCCACTGGCAGTCAATTGTTTAGAAGAGATGAAGACAGTGCGATGCACTTGTTAAATGATATGGCAGATTTTGACTACCATTGACATTGTGATCCTTCACTGCAGGGTTGGAGTCACCAATATCCTCCAGATATCAACTCTAAAAATTTTGCGAACCAGCCACCGGAGCATCAAGAAGAGTGCATAGGGCGTTCCGAAGATTATGTGGCTCAGTTGGAAAATCTTGTGCGACAGCAGACAGAGTCAAATAAATTCTTAGAAAGCCGCATGAGTCTTTTGGATGAACAGATTGTGCTTCTTAGAGAACCAATTTTTGAGATCTGTCAAGAGAGTGAAGTAACTAAGCCAGAGCATGAAGAAATCATTTTTGAGGAATCTTCTTGTGAGGATGAGCCAAACATGATAGTGGAGGAGGAAGAACCATACAAGGAGAGAGATTTTACCTCGTCAGTGGTCGTTTTATGTACACCGTTAGAAGATACTTTTTTGCCATTGACGCCACTTCCACAGTATTACATCCTCTTTGAGCTTCAGCCTAGAATCAGAGTCTCTTTCCAAAGAAAAAATTTCATGCCGAGTACTGTTGGACCGACAAGCTTAAACTGCAAATATCACGCCAAGCTTGAGGGCGAAGAAATTCAAAACCCATACGTAGAATCGTATGATTCTTACTATGGGCGGCAGCCGCTCTTTGATGGTGGCTTCTGCATAGTCGGGCTATAGACTATAATTTTAGCGCTGACTGGGAGGCAACCCAGTGTTTTTGCTTTTGTTTTTATTTTGTTTTTTTTTTAGATTTTGTTTTTATTTGATTTTGTTTTCTTTCCCATGCCAGTTGGTCATGTCTGCCGATATATCTAGACTGATGCTACTATCCCAGCTGATGTCGTCAAGAAGGAAGAGAATGAAACGAAAATTAGGGGAGTGTTATTTCTGTTTTCATTGTGTTTTTGTTCGTTTTGAATTCTGTTCATTGTCTGAAGCATTGAGGGCAATGCTTTGGATAAGTATGGGAGGGTAGACTAGTTTATTTCATTATGTTTTGTGATTGTGTTGCATAAAGTTCGTTTCATGTCTGTTTGCATATAGTGTGTTTTTGTTGTTGTTTGTGTTGTCCTGCATGGGTAGGATAAGTCATGGTAGCCTATGATGATGAAGTTTGAAAAAAATGGATTTTTGAAAATTTTTTGCTCTTGACTGGACATGAGAAACTTTAGGTTGAACCGTGAATATTTTTAAGCACTAATGTTAGACCAGTGAATTGTAGCGAAAGATTTGATGAAGTTTCTGTCTGTTTGACCATTGCACGGCAATAGGTGGTTTGTGGATCTTGATTGTGTTCTATGAATTTTGACGAGGCTCTAGTTTACACTTATGATCTTGGGCGAAACTTTAGGTTGAACCGTGAATATTTTTAAGCACTAATGTTAGACCAGTGAATTGTAGCGAAAGATTTGATGAAGTTTCTGTCTGTTTGACCATTGCACGACAATAGGTGGTTTGTGGATCTTGATTGTGTTCTATGAATTTTGACGAGGCTCTAGTTTACACTTATGATCTTGGGTGCACCTAGAAAAAATTTATATACAATTCCATCCGGGCCTTGAAAGGATTAAAATCCTAAAAAAAAAAATAAATAAAAAAAATTAAGGCTATGTATGCGGATTCAATGGGATTGATGCTCCATCCGGGCTATAGATTAGGGGATTAGAAAGAAAAAATAGAATGATTTTTCGTATCCTAGCCAGTTATAGCTAAGTCAGCGGGTAATTATTGGGGCTAATGCAATACCGGGTGCAAAATCCGGAGGTGTGTAATTCATTATCTCAAGGGAGGTGGGTTTGTCTAGAGGTCGTTGGAAGGAATGAGCACTTGAAGAGTTAAACTTGCACTGATTTGTCATAGGTCGCTAAGCAGATTTGAGACGAATTCGGTCTAAGTTGTATGAAACTGGAATGACATATCACACACACACGTTCACGTTAAACCAAAAGTGTATTATGAAAAGTTGAGAGCATGTTTGTGTTTTTGGTTTTGTGATTGAACTTCTCGGAGGCTTTGCACATTTATGAATCGTCCTCACTTATGTTTTTGTTTGCATGTAGTTTATGCATGTCTTGCTCGAGGGCGAGCAAGAGTTAAGTATGGGGGTGTTGATAAGTGCATTTTGTATGCATTATTTCATGTTATTTTTATGTCTATTTTGTGTGCATTCATATTATTTTTATGTGTTTTTATGTTTTTTAGTGCATGTGTGTGTATTTCACTCCTTGGGTTGATTTTGTAGGAAAATATATTGTTGAAGAGTGAATTGCGGACCAGCCTTGATCGAAAAATAATATTTAATTTTAGAGACATTGAAATCCAATCTCCAACGTTCAGATTAAAGTTAACGATGTGTTGAAGCTGCTGTCCAAATTTTAGCTCAATCCGACGGCTATATCTCGAGATATGAATTTTTGAAAATTGTCGTCGGCGCAGATTTTTTGTACTGCGCGCGCGCGAGAATCAAGCTCGCGCGCGCGCGAGTTCGACGTACAGCCTTCTGTTTTTATGTGCTGCGCGCGTGCGTGGACTATGCCGCGCGCGCGCGCGTTTTCGGGGGTCATATGTGCTCCGAAAATTCCTATTTTGTGAAGGAAATTAACTGGTAGGCGTTCCGAACCGTATATATACAAGATATAACATATTTTAGGGTTTCGGAAGCTCCAGAGCGCAGACAACGCAAGAGGAGGCGGCTACAAGGCTTGGGAGAGAAGATTTCTTCTTTCTTTTCTTTTTTTTATTTTTATTTTTGAATTATTGTTTTTAATTATTGAGTAGTTTATTTTCAACCAAGACGGCGTGATTGGGCCGAACAAATTCATGTAGAAAACTTGGATGTTTGTTTGGGATTTTTTAGAGTTGATTTTATTTTATTGATTGTCAGATTTATATTTGTCTTGTGAATAGTCTGATCAACTGTTTTCTTGCATGTTAATCAATTCCAAATCGACAGAGGAGGTTTTGATTTTGATCACTTTGATAATTAACATATTGTAAAACCGACTAGAAATAGAATTCGGTTTCAGTGTGCGGTTCAGGTGTAAACTGAATTTTCACAAATATTTAATGCATTCAAATTTGATTAGAATTACGAAAGATTAGTTCATCAATATTTGAATAGGTTTGATTGTTCTAGAAATAGACCTTTGAACAAATTAGGAGAATTCCCGTGAATTAAGATTAAATCTGAGTTCTGAATCGACTACATGTTACGTGATTTGTTCGGTACCTACGTGTGTCTTGGTTGTCTTTATCTTGATTATTTTTATCTTCTATTATTTTGTCTAGATTAAGTAAAATAATTAATTCTTGAGAATTGACTGCAGTCCCTGTGGGATCGATACTTGGAATCTCAGTCCACTTTACTATTACTTGACCTGGTGCGCTTGCCAGTAGATTTTTATCAAACCGATTTAGCCGGTCAAGTTTTTGGCGCCGTTGCCGGGGACTGTTTAGTTGATATTAGGATAGATTATTTGCTTGAGGCTAGACATTTTTTTTATTTCTATCTTTTCGTTTTTTTTATTTTATTTTAATTTTGATTTTTTTCTTTTCTTTTGCTTGTGAGGTACTTGGAGATGGATCATCATCAGGTGTTCACAAGATTTGGCTAGCAGTACTTGGAGCCATTCTATGCTGTTTGGGGGAGATTCAATGATTTGGCGAACATATTTCGATGCCATAAATTTTCGAGCTACACCCTCACTCAATTTTTTTATGGTGGTTTGGATGAGATTACAAGAAGTTGGGTGGATTATGGAGCGTTGGCCACTGGCAGTCAATTGTTTAGAAGAGATGAAGACAGTGCGATGTACTTGTTAAATGATATGGCAGATTTTGACTACCATTGGCATTGTGATCCTTCACTGCAGGGTTGGAGTCACCAATATCCTCCAGATATCAACTCTAAAAATTTTGCGAACCAGCCACCGGAGCATCAAGAAGAGTGCATAGGGCGTTCCGAAGATTATGTGGCTCAGTTGGAAAATCTTGTGCGACAGCAGACAGAGTCAAATAAATTCTTAGAAAGCCGCATGAGTCTTTTGGATGAACAGATTGCGCTTCTTAGAGAACCAATTTTTGAGATCTGTCAAGAGAGTGATGTAACTGAGCCAGAGCATGAAGAAATCATTTTTGAGGAATCTTCTTGTGAGGATGAGCCAAACATGATAGTGGAGGAGGAAGAACCATACAAGGAGAGAGATTTTACCTCGTCAGTGGTCGTTTTATGTACACCGTTAGAAGATACTTTTTTGCCATTGACGCCACCTCCACAGTATTACATCCTCTTTGAGCTTCAGCCTAGAATCAGAGTCTCTTTCCAAAGGAAAAATTTCATGCCGAGTACTGTTGGACCGACAAGCTTAAACTGCAAATATCACGCCATGCTTGAGGGCGAAGAAATTCAAAACCCATACGTAGAATCGTATGATTCTTACTATGGGCGGCAGCCGCTCTTTGATGGTGGCTTCTGCATAGTCGGGCTATAGACTATAATTTTAGCGCTGACTGGGAGGCAACCCAGTGTTTTTGCTTTTGTTTTTATTTTGTTTTTTTTTTAGATTTTGTTTTTATTTGATTTTGTTTTCTTTCCCATGCCAGTTGGTCATGCCTGCCGATATATCTAGACTGATGCTACTGTCCCAGCTGATGCCGTCAAGAAGGAAGAGAATGAAACAAAAATCAGGGGAGTGTTATTTCTGTTTTCATTGTGTTTTTGTTCGTTTTGAATTCTGTTCATTGTCTGAAGCATTGAGGGCAATGCTTTGGATAAGTATGGGAGGGTAGACTAGTTTATTTCATTATGTTTTGTGTTTGTGTTGCATAAAGTTCGTTTCATGTCTGTTTGCATATAGTGTGTTTTTGTTGTTGTTTGTGTTGTCCTGCATGGGTAGGATAAGTCATGGTAGACTATGATGATGAAGTTTGAAAAAAATGTATTTTTGAAAATTTTTTGCTCTTGACTGGACATGAGAAACTTTAGGTTGAACCGTGAATATTCTTAAGCACTAATGTTAGACCAGTGAATTGTAGCGAAAGATTTGATGAAGTTTCTGTATGTTTGACCATTGCACGGCAATAGGTGGTTTGTGGATCTTGATTGTGTTCTATGAATTTTGACGAGGCTCTAGTTTACACTTATGATCTTGGGCGCAACTTTAGGTTGAACCGTGAATATTTTTAAGCACTAATGTTAGACCAGTGAATTGTAGCGAAAGATTTGATGAAGTTTCTGTCTGTTTGACCATTGCACGGCAATAGGTGGTTTGTGGATCTTGATTGTGTTCTATGAATTTTGACGAGGCTCTAGTTTACACTTATGATCTTGGGTGCACCTAGAAAAAATTTATATACAATTCCATCCGGGCGTTGAAAGGATTAAAATCCTAAAAAAAAAATAAATAAAAAAAATTAAGGCTATGTATGCGGATTCAATGGGATTGATGCTCCATCCGGGCTATAGATTAGGGGATTAGAAAGAAAAAATAGAATTATTTTTCGTATCCTAGCCAGTTATAGCTAAGTCAGCGGGTAATTATTGGGGCTAATGCAATACCGGGTGCAAAATCCGGAGGTGTGTAATTCATTATCTAAAGGGAGGTGGGTTTGTCTAGAGGTCGTTGGAAGGAATGAGCACTTGAAGAGTTAAACTTGCACTGATTTGTCATAGGTCGCTAAGCAGATTTGAGACGAATTCGGTCTAAGTTGTATGAAACTGGAATGACATTTAACACACACACGTTCACGTTAAACCAAAAGTGTATTATGAAAAGTTGAGAGCATGTTTGTGTTTTTGGTTTTGTGATTGAACTTCTCGGAGGCTTTGCACATTTATGAATCGTCCTCACTTATGTTTTTGTTTGCATGTAGTTTATGCATGTCTTGCTCGAGGGCGAGCAAGAGTTAAGTATGTGGGTGTTGATAAGTGCATTTTGTATGCATTATTTCATGTTATTTTTATGTCTATTTTGTGTGCATTCATATTATTTTTATGTGTTTTTATGTTTTTTAGTGCATGTGTGTGTATTTCACTCCTTGGGTTGATTTTGTAGGAAAATATATTGTTGAAGAGTGAATTGCGGACCAGCCTTGATCGAAAAATCATATTTAATTTTAGAGACATTGAAATCCAATCTCCAACGTTCAGATTAAAGTTAACGATGTTTTGAAGCTGCTGTCCAAATTTTAGCTCAATCCGACGGCTAGATCTCGAAATATGAATTTTTGAAAATTGTCGCTCGGCGCAGATTATTTGTACTGAGCTCGCGCGCGCGCGAGTTCGACGTACAACCTTCTATTTTTATGTGCTGCGCGCGTGCGAGGCCTATGCCGCGCGCGCGCGCATTTTCGGGGGTCATATGTGCTCCGAAAATTCCTATTTTGTGAAGGAAATTAACTGGTAGGCGTTCCGAACCATATATATACAAGATATAAAATATTTTAGGGTTTCGGAAGCTCCAGAGCGCAGACAACGCAAGAGGAGGCGGCTACAAGGCTTGGGAGAGAAGATTTCTTCTTTCTTTTCTTTTTTTTTATTTTTAATTTTGAATTATTGTTTTTAATTATTGAGTAGTTTATTTTCAACCAAGACGGCGTGATTGGGCCGAACAAATTCATGTAGAAAACTTGGATGTTTGTTTGGGATTTTTTAGAGTTGATTTTATTTTATTGATTGTCAGATTTATATTTGTCTTGTGAATAGTCTGATCAACTGTTTTCTTGCATGTTAATCAATTCCAAATAGACAGAGGAGGTTTTGATTTTGATCACTTTGATAATTAACATATTGTAAAACCGACTAGAAATAGAATTCGGTTTCAGTGTGCGGTTCAGGTGTAAACTGAATTTTCACAAATATTTAATGCATTCAAATTTGATTAGAATTACGAAAGATTAGTTCATCAATATTTGAATAGGTTTGATTGTTTTAGAAATAGACCTTTGAACAAATTAGGAGAATTTCCTTGAATTAAGATTAAATCTGAGTCCTAATCGACTACATGTTACGTGATTTGTTCGGTACCTACGTGTGTCTTGGTTGTCTTTGTCTTGATTATTTTTATCTTCAGTTATTTTTATTCTTATTTCTTAATCAGTTTTTATTTTATATTCTTATTTTATTTAATTCAAAATCCTTCTATTATTTTGTCTAGATTAAGTAAAATAATTAATTCTTGAGAATTGACTGCAGTCCCTGTGGGATCGATACTTGGAATCTCAGTACACTTTACTATTACTTGACCTGGTGCGCTTGCCAGTAGATTTTTATCAAACCGATTTAGCCGGTCATTGCACCTCAGTCGGACGCAAGATGTGGGACTGATCTGCCACGTACTGTCTCAACAAAGACACGTGAAACACATCATGAATCTTCGAAAGATTCGGTGGCAAGGCTAGATGATAAGCCACGTCTCCAACTTTCTCGAGAATCTCAAAAGGACCAATAAATCTTGGTGACAACTTACCCTTGAGACCAAACCTCATCACCTTCCGGAAAGGTGATACACGCAAGAATACATACTCTCCTTCTTCAAAATGAAGTGTCCTGCGGTGAGTGTTCGCGCAGCTAGCCTGTCGATCCTGGGATGCCTTAATCCTGCGTCGGATCAATTCTACTGCATCAGTCATCTGCTGAATCATCTGAGTACCTCCACCTGCCGCTCACCAACCTCGTCCCAAAACAAAGGTGTACGACAACGGCGTCCATAAAGAGCCTCAAATGGTGCCATGCCAATGCTGTTATGATAGCTATTGTTATAAGCGAACTCCACCAATGGAAAATGATCGTGCCATGCTGGGCCAAAATCCATTACGGTAGCTCGAAGCATGTCCTCGAGAGTACGGATAGTCCTCTCTGATTGTCCATCAGTCTCTGGATGATACGCTGTGCTCAAACTCAAAGTGGTACCAAGAGCACGCTGAAAGCTCCCCCAAAATCTTGAGGTGAAACGAGGATCTCTGTCGCTCACAATACTCAGTGGAATACCATGCAAACGGATAATCTCTTGCACATACAGCCATGCCATCCTGTCGAAGGTGAAATCCCGGTTATATGGTAAGAAATGCGCGGATTTCGACAATCGGTCAACAACAACCCAAATCGCGTCGCAATTCCTGGAAGACATAGGCAAGTGGGTGACAAAGTCCATCGTCACATACTCCCACTTTCACTCAGGAATATCGAGATTGTGAAGTAGACCTCCGGGTCGACGATACTCTGCCTTGACCTGCTGACACACAAGACATCGAGACACGAACTGATAAACGCTGTGCTTCATTCCTTTCCACCAAAATGGAGTACGTAGATCCTTGTACATCTTCATGCTGGCAGGATGTACTGAGAACCTACTATGATGAGCTTGCGATAAGATCTTGTCTCTAAGCGTGGAATCGTCAGGCACAACCACACGGCCAGAAAGACACTACAAACCATCCGCCTGAAAATGGAAACCAGCTGAATTCTCACTCTCAGTGAATCGGGCTAATCTCTGAATCTTGGGATCAACACCCTGTGCCTTACAAATACGTCTATACAAGGCTGGCTCGGCAAGTACAGACGCAACACGAACTCCTTGTTGTTCCTTCTTATAACGGAAAGTGAAACCCAAGGAACAACACTCTTTGACCATTCGTGACACTGCACTGGTACGAAGGGAACTCATATAAATCTTGCGACTAAGCGCATCAGCAACCGGATTAGAAGATCCTGGATGGTAATTGATTTCGCAATCATAGTCCTTCAGCAAGTCCATCCAACGGCGCTGTCGCATGTTCAACTCTGCCTGAGTGAACATGTACTTCAAACTCTTATGATCAGTAAAAATATGGAATCGTTCACCGTACAAATAATGACGCCATATCTTCAGAGCAAAGACAATGGCTGCAAGCTCTAGATCATGTACGGGATAATTCCCCTCGTGAGTCTTTAGTTGCCTGGAGGCATAGGCAATCACATGCCCATTTTGAGTCAACACACACCCCAAACCCTGAAGAGAAGCATCGGTGTGGACTACGAAACCACCAGATCCAGTCGGCAAGGATAGTACTGGAGCAGTCGTCAATCGACGTCTCAACTCACAAAAACTGTCTTCGCACGCGGAAGACCACTCAAAAGAAACATCCTTTCGCATCAACTGTGTCAAAGGCCTAGCTATCTGAGAGAAATTCTCCACGAATCGACGGTAGTATCCGGCCAAACCCAAGAAACTACGAATCTCAGATGCTGTCGTCGGGCGCGACCAATTAAGAATAGCCTCTGTCTTGCTAGGATCCACTGATACCCCATCTCTAGAAATGACATGACCAAGGAACACAACTCGGTCAATACAGAAGTCACACTTGTTGAGCTTAGCATACAACTGATGCTCTCGCAAGGTCTGTAAAACAGTACGAAGATGAAAGGCATGCTCATCCATGCTACGAGAATACACAAGGATGTCATCGATGAACACTAAAACGAACTTATCCAAGAGCTCTCGGAAAACCCTGTTCATCAAATCCATGAAAACAGCTGGAGCATTCGTCAGACCAAATGGCATCACTAAGAACTCATAGTGCCCATATCGAGTAGTACCCTGCAATTGATCAAACAGATCGTCAATCCGCGGGAGAGGATACTTGTTCTTTACTGTCACTTTGTTCAACTGACGATAGTCAATGCACAAGCGCATCGAACCATCCTTCTTCTTGACGAATAGAACCGGGGCTCCCCAAGGTGAAACACTGGGTCGAATGTAGCCCTTATCAAGAAGATCCTGCAATTGCTGCTGCGACTCTCGCATCTCAGATGGAGCTAATCGGTACGGTGCTCGGGAAATCGGCGCTGTCCCTGGCAACAAGTCAATGACAAACTCGATCTCTCGCACAGGTGGTAACCCTGGAATCTCGTCTGGAAACACATCCGGGAACTCACTGACTAATGGTATCTCCTCCATGTCCGGACCCTCTAAGGATGCATCAATTGCATAGATCAGGTAGCCTTCCCCGCCAGACTCTAAAGAACGTCGGGCTTTCAGAGCAAAAACCACTGGCATCGGGGGTCGCGCTCCCTCACCATAGAAATACCAAGCATCCTCAGCCTCGGGGCGAAACTGAACAAATCTCTGGTAGCAATCCACTACCGCTCGATACGAAGTCAGAAGATCAATCCCGATGATACCATTAAAGGCATTCATCGCTAAAACCATCAGGTTAGCGCTCAACAGATGTCCCTCAAATCCCAAAATACAACCCAAAACAATATTCTTAGCTAAGACTTCCTGACCCATCGGAGTCGAAACCGCTAACAAGACGTCTAAGGAAACAAAAGGTAATCTATGCCTCTTAACAAACCGAGCTGATATGAATGAATGCGAAGCACCAGTATCGATCAAAAGATAAGCAGGAAAACCGCACAAACTAAAAGTACCTGCAATCATGTTCTCACTGTCTGCCTGAGCCTGCTCCTGGTTCAGCGCAAACACCTGCCCCTGAGCACGCGGGCGCGATGACTGTCTTCTCGAAGAAGACTGAGAATGATTTCGCTGCAATGGCTGCGACTGCTGAGGCTGCTGCTGCGAAGGATGCTGCTGATACTGCGGTGGCTGATAGATATATAGTGGTCTGAGAACCACCAACACTCCCCGAACCACTCACTGTACCGGCCAAAGTGGGACAATCTCTTTTCATGTGACCCTCCTGGCCGCACTGAAAACAAACACCAGTGATATGAGGACACGGTCCTGGGTGATGCTTCCGTTTGCACTGACGACAACGTCATGAATCACCAAAATGATGAACACCGCCAGATCCGAAAGAAGAAGAAGAAGTACCACCCTGTCTCTTAAAAGACTGGGCCCTTGGACCCAAAGAGCTAGATGGTCTGGATGCAGAAGATCCGAAAGTCCTGTTCCTCTGCAGACTGTCCTCTGCCTGGTGACACTTGTTCACCAAATTCTCGAAGTTCCTCTCTCTGCCCACGGCAACCAACTGATGAATGTCAGGGTTAAGGCCCTGAAGAAATAGATCGTGCATCGTCTCTGAGCTACTCGCAATATGGGGACTGAAAGAAAGAAGCTCAAAGAATTTCTGTTGGTACTCATCAATGGTCATAGTACCCTGTCGCAAAATTAGCAACTCGCTCGCCTTCATCTGACGCAAAGCTGGAGGAAAGTAATGCTTCTCGAAGGAAGACTTAAACTCAGCCCAAGTAGCGGTACCCCTGGTGGCAATAAACGGAGTAGAAGTAGCTCTCCACCACCTCTTCGCATTTCCCTCTAGAACAAAAGCTAAAGTCTCCATCTTCTGGGCTTCAGTACACTGATACTCCCGAAAACAACTCTCCATACGCTCCAACCAGTCCTCAGCAAATGCAGGAGCCTCGCCACCAACCAATGGCTTAGGAGCCATCTGAAGAAAACGGTTCATACTAAAACGCCTATGATCCTCATGATGATGTCTACGGTGATGTCTCTTTGGTGGATCACCCCAACGACCACCGCTAGCCTGACTCTTATAATCATCATCTGCCATCTGTCAATAACAACAGACAACTCTAAAAATCCGCTTTACTAATTCCCATTTGCAATGCGCTCTGATACCAATGAATGTAGCGACCCTACCCGTATCCACTACCTAATCAGAGTTATTAGCGCAAGCAATAATAATTAAAGTGTTAAATAGCGGATAATTCCAAAGTACAACAAATCCAATCGGCAGAATACAACCGACGATAGAAACAGTGTATAATTCTTTATACAACCAAAACGAAATTAGGGTATCAGAATCCCTAACAAGCTACCTCTGCACGGTAGCAACCTCAACCCTGCTGGGGACCACCGGGACCGTCCAGCCTCAGACCTGACCCGCCACAAGGTGTCCCAAAACACGAAACATAAGGGGCGTGAGAGACTATGCTCAATACGGAAGCAATGATATAAATACAAATATGAGCATGCACATGACTTTAAAAATCAGGGTTAAATCACTTTACTCATGGCGCCTGGAATACACAGTACCGGGCAAGAGAGCGACTCCGTGTGGTATTCGTATATTCCCAAGACACGAATCCTCAGGAAGAATCGCCTCGACTGATAGAAACAGTCATGACTCACATCATACCCGATGCAGTCTCCGTAAAAACATATGCATGTGCTAAAAATAGTAAAACATAGCCAATACAGCACATACATCATGCATCACACACATATGTATAAATATCATGCCGGTTATCTCGGTCAGTACTTACGTACCTCTAACACTGCAGGTCAACTTCTAGCACACCTGTTTAGGTCCAAAGCCTACAAGTCTGCTCTACTGCGTCTACACATGCAAAAGTCCATGCATTACTATAAACGCTCTAAAAGCCTTAACTAAGCTATTTCATACTCCTAAATATTTTTAGGAAGCCAAATTATACCTTCGTCCGTCGTCAGCCCACTGGTGTAGAATCGTCTCAAAACCTAGGCACACCTCCGCTACGACGCCGAGATTGCTAGGCAACTTTCGGATTCCCAATAGGATGCCTAGAACTCCGTAGATCTAAGTAAGAAGGTTCTAAAACCAGAGGAAAGGAGGGGAAATCGGTGCACAGAATGAGGGCTCGGACCCCTTATTTATAGACGGTGATCGGAACGTCCGATCCCTCATCGGAACGTCCGATCGCGAACAAAGCGTCCGATCGTGACATCGGAACGTCCGATTTCACCTCACGTGCGTAAGCAGTGACGTCATCTTGCTGACGTCGGTGATGACGCCAGCCCTAGCCAGAACGGAACCTCCGATCCTCCAACGGAACGTCTGATCCACTTCGAATAATTTTAGACAAAATTTAGTAATTAATTTCCTTAATTACCTTGATTAATTGCGGGTCACTACAGAGGTTAGTATTTTAAGGCCAATAATAAATAGCTGACATCCTCATCATCTGTAGTTACCCGTATCCAGAATTAACGATTAATGAGTAATTAATCATGTAATCATGTTAGATTAAGTAAAACATGATTAAGGAAATTTCAAATGGGTTAACGAAGTCCAAAAATGGATCTAGGACACTCAAAAATGGTCGGGAAGGTTCCGAGGGTTCGGATGGTTCGGAGGATCCGAACTCGAATCGGAGGCTCCGAAGATAATGCGTCATTGGTGAAATCATTGATGGGACTTCGGAGGATCCGAAGTCAGGATCGGAGGCTCCGAACAAGAACGGAGGCTTCGAAGTCAAGAACGGTGGATCCGAACCAGTTCAGAGGATCCGAAGTCGAGTTTGGACGACCCGAACTTCGCCTATAAATAGGGGTCCGAAATTTCATTTTCATCTCGCACCTCTCCTTTTTCTCTCTCAATTCCTTAGCCTTCTAACTCAGATCTAGGGAGATCTAGGCGTCCTATCGAGAATCCGGCAGTGGCATAGCGATCTTGGCGTCGTAGCGGAGCTTTGACCTAGTTTTGAGGCAAGCGACAACAAAGGGCTAATGACGGACGCAGGTATAGATTTGGCTTCCTGAAAATATTTAGGAGTATGCAATAGTTTAGTTAAGGCTTTTAGATCTTAATTAATGATGCATGAGTAATTGCATTGTAGAGTTGATGATAGGCTTGGAACCTAGAGTGGGACTTCTAGAACTGCCTGTAATAAGGTACGTAAGTACTGACTGAGATAGCCAGTGGGTTTTGCATGCTTATATATTGCATTTGTGTGTCATATTATTATGCAGCATTTGCATATCATATTGTGCCTTTCCATATTTTGAGATGAGCCATATAGGATCGCTCAGCCCTGTTCAAACGATTGATGTCGAGCGCCCCGCGACCGACGGGTTAGCCGGCACTGGCATCTGGAAGACACGGTCTACGTCCATTAGGAATGAGCAGTATATGCAGGGTTTGCACCCTGGGTTGTACCACTCATGTCCTAGGCACCATTACTGAGCAGTTGTATACAGTTCTCCCAGATATGGATACCCTGTCATTTGCATGAATCATATTTGTATGTTTTACCCGTGCTTTCGTATTGAGCTTAGAGCTCACGTCCAGTCTTTTCTGTATGTCTGGACACCCCTTTTGATGGGGCAGGTGTAGGTGCAGGATTGAGCACCAGGAGCTTTTAGTCGCCAGTGACCAGTGAAGACAGCAGGATTATCTCTAGGTTTTTACCTTTTAGGCTTATTATTCGATTGGGTTGTATAATCGAATTTTTTTAACCGGTTGTATTCTTCTGGTCTGTTTTTATTTATGTCTTCCGCAACGATTTATTTAATGCATGCTTAATTATGATCTTAACTCTAATTAGGTAGTGGATCCGGGTTGAGTCGCTACATTTATTGGTATCAGAGCGGCATGCAAGAGACTTGGGATATAACAATAAGACTTTTGGGTTATCCTTGAAGGATTGACGGGCAAAACACAGAAAGGCAGCTACTACAGGCTTGGGAGAGAAGATTTCTCTTTTCTTTCTTCTGTTCTTCTTCCTTAATTTTTGTTTAATTATTGTTTTCAATTATTGAGTATATTTTCTTCAACCAAGACGGCGTGATTGGGCCAAACAAATTTATGTAAAAAACTTAGATGTTTATTTGGGATTTTTCAGATTTGGTTTTATATTATTGATTATCAGATTTATATTTGTCATGTGAATGATCTCGCCAATTGTTTGCTTGCATGTTAATCGATTTCAAGTCGACAGAGGAGGGATTGATTTTGATCACTTTAATAATCAACACATGGTAAAACCGACTAGAAATAAAATTCGGTTTCAGTGTGCGGTTTTAGGTGAAAACTGAATTCTCACAGTTCTTCTTGCATTTGAATTTGATTAGAATTACGAAAAAATAATTTGTCAATATTTGAATAGGTTTGATTGTTCTAGAAATAGACCTTTCAACAAGTTAGGATAATTCTCCTAATCTAAGATTAAATCCGAGTCCTGAATTTACTACATGCTACATGATTTGTTCGGTACCTACGTGTGTCTAAGTTTTCTCGTTTTAATTAAATTCTTTTCAAATATTTTATTTTTTATTTCTTAAGAAGTTTTTATTATAAATTCTTATTTTATTTAAATAAAATTTATTTTTATGATTTTGTCTAGATTAAGCTAAATAATTAATTCTTGAGAATTTACTACAGTCCCTGTCGGATCGATACTTGGACTCTCTGTCCACTTTACTATTACTTGACCTGACAAACTTGCGAGTAGATTTTTATCACACCAATTTTAGCGGTCAAGTTTTTGGCGTTGTTGCCGGGGATTGTTTAGTTAATATTAGGATAAATTATTTTCTTGAGACTAGACATTTTATTTCTAGCATTTGTTTATTTTTTTATTATAATTTTATTGTTTCTTACTTGTGAGGTACTTGGAGATGGATCATCGACAGGTGTTCAAAAAGTTTGGCCAACAATACTCGTAGCCTTTCTATGCTGCTTGGAGGAGATTCAATGATTTGGCGAACAACTTTTGATGCCATGATTTTTCGAATTACACTCTAGTGCAGATTTTTTATGGTGGATTGGATGAGATAACAAGAAGTTGGGTGGATTATGGAGCTTTGGCCACTAGCAGTCATTTGTTCCGAAGAGATGATAATAGTGCGATGCACTTGTTAAATGATATGACAGATTTCGACTACCAGTATCATAGTGATCCTTCACGGCAGGGTTGGAGTCACCAATATCCTACAGAATTCAACCCCACAAATTTTGCGAACCAACCAGCGGGGTATCAAGAAGAGTGTATCGGGCATTTTGAGGATCATGTGGCTTATTTGGAGAAATTGTGCGACAACAGACAGAGATAAATAAGTTCTTGGAAAGCCGAATCAGCTCTTTGAGTATTTTGGATGAACATATTGAGAGCTTTATAGAATCAAGTTCTGAGATCTGTCAAAAGAATCAAGTAAATGAGCCAGAGCATGAAAAAATAATTTTTGAGGAATCTTCTTGCGAAGATGAGCCAAAAGTGACAGTGGATGAGGAAGAAATATACAAGGCGAAGGATTTGACCTCGTCAATGGTATTATATGTACCCCATTAGAAAATCCTTTCTTGCCATTGACGCCAACTCCACAATATTGCATCCTTTATGCGCTTCAGCCTAGATTCGAAGTCTCCTTCCAAAATAATCAGTTCTTGAAGTGTATTGCTGGAACGAAGAGCTTCTCATGCCAATATCACGCCAAGCTTGAGGGCGTAGGAAATCAAGACCCATATGTAGAGTCGTATGATTCCTACTATGGGCGGCAGCCACTCTTTGATGGCTGCTACTGAAAAGTCGGGCAATAGACTATAAATTTAGCGCTGACTGGGAGGCAATCCAATATTCTTTACCTTGATCTTTAGTTTAATTTTTGGTTTTTGTTTATTTTTATTTGATTTTTGTTCTTTCCCATGCCAGTTTGTCGTGAATGTCGATTCACCCAGTCTGCTACTATCACCTCAAAAGATGTCGCTTCTAGAGTGTGAAGAGGAAGAGAATGATGGAGATGACAGCGAATTAACCAGGGGAGTTTCAATTTTCAGTTTCATTCTGTTTTTGTTGTTCGTCTTGCATTTTTTTTCTTTTTTTGTGCATACTGTTTGTGTTTCTAGAGCATTGAGGGCAATGATTTAGATAAGTATTGTAACGCCTACTACTAATAAATTCGGAAATTTTTATTTTTATTTTTAAAAATAATACTACTATACATACATGCCCATACATATATGTATATAAAAATAACATACTTTTTCTTAAATAACCTGAAAAATATTAAATAAATAAATCCTTAAAAATGTTTCATGCATCAATTTAAAATAATAAACAATACTGCTGAAAAATCTCATAAGCGGAAACAATAATAAAATAAAACATGTTTCAAAATTCAACATAATAAACTGAATAGCTGCGACGGTCACGGGGTCCACTGCTCTGTGAGCTCATAAGTCCTCACCACCGGTAGGAGCTACATAAACGTCATCATGCTCACCTGCACCATATAAGAGTAGTGAGCCTAGGGGCTCAACATGTCTAATCCTTTATAACAAGGTTAAAAATAATGCATCACATAATTACTAATACATATACATGTACATGAGCATGCATGGAAATATTTTCATCACATAATAAAACTGCTGAATCATAAACTGAATCATAGCCATAATCATAAACATATTATTTCTACATCATATATAACATAATTGAGCAATGCTTTTGAAACCTGAAGATGGTCCTATCCATAAGTGTGACGCTCATGTGTCGACTGATTAGTCTCCTGAACCAACGTACGATGGCGGTGATAAATCACCTCCTATGGTAGTAAACTATCGAATCATATGGTGGATAACCACCCCTATGGTAGTAATACTACCGAATCATATGGTGGAAAACCACCCCTATATCACACATACTTCAATTTCCACCAAAATATTTTATTGCTCATCATTTACATAATTATATACATAAGAAATTTCATGAATGCATGCACTGAAAAATATGTCCGTAATATATATTTAATTAATTTTTCATAATATAATATGCTTATACTTAAAATAGACTTTATGCATAAAAAAATAATTAAATATATATTCCGGACTTAGTTAATTTTTCATGGGTTGGTCCAGACTGCTGGTCACTCATCTAGGCCCATTAAACTTAAATAAAATCCAATAATCATATCTTAGCCCAAATAACTTGTTTAACTTAACTGGGCCTAAATAAAAATATTTAAGCCCATTAATTTAATTAAACCAAATAAAATTCTAGACTGGCCCAAAAATCCACTGACTGGTCCAAAAATATTCATGGGCTCCCAAGCCCATAAAAATCATTAGCCTAACTTAAATAAATTATTTAAGGCCCAAATAAAATTATTGGAGGCCCAAATAATTTTCTAATTAATTATTAGAGCCCAAAATACACTTAAACTGTTAAATACTTAACAATTAAAATACCCGAGCCCGGCCCACCTAACCCGGACCCGGACCACCTGACCCAACCCATTATGACCTAGACCCGACTCGGACCCCCAGGACCTGGCCCAAACCCAGCCCCAGCCCAAAACCCAAACCCTCCCCCATCCCCTCGGCTATTCACCTCTCGGCCGTGAGCAGCAGGCCTTCTTGACCTGTTGCTGGCCAGCTCCGGCCACCCCTGGCCGGAGCGCCACCGCCCAGACGTAGCCCACGTCTGGGCGGTGCTAACCCACCATGGCTCAGCGCGAGCCACGGTCCCTAGCCCTAGACCGAACCCTCTTTCCAGAAACCCTTGCTGTGACCCACCCTTGACCAACTTGTTTCCAGCCTTGCACCCGGTGAATCTAGCCTCTAACCAACCAACCAGCCCATCTCCCAAGACCCTTACGCACCCATGACAGCACGGACCAGCAGCCATGCACCACTCCATGAGAGAAAACGTGATAAATGTGCATCTAAACCATCAAATACATATAACGCAAGGAAAAATCATTATTTTCTAGCATAAATCAGAAACATGAACGTAAAAATCTTTCAAAATCTGTCCATGAATGCATACATAGCTTATATGGTGTTCAAACAAAGGAAAAAGACATGCCTTTAAATTTTTAAAACCGAGGTTGATGCGTTTACGGTTTTCCGAGACGACGAACGGACCAAAAACCTTCAAAACTAGAGCTTGATCGGCTATGGGGCTTGAAGTTTTCTGTCAAAAATGGTGGAGGAGGCTGATGAACGTGTGGGAAGAGATGGTGTCAGCTAAGGAGATGGTGGTGGGGTTTGGGGTAGGTTTAGGTTTAAATTATGGTAGATAATATCTTAAAAAAAATCTCAATAAATTAATATATAAATATTATACCTTAAATATAAAAGTTTTAAGCTCCTAAAATATTTAAAAGTCTGATAACAATTCAAAAAAATTCCGAAATAATAATTTAGGAAATTTTTAAATATTAATAAAAGTCATTAAAATGACTTATTTTGGCTAAAAATAAATCCTTAAATAAATATATAATTAAATACTAAAATTTTCTTGAAAAAAAATCTTAAAATAATATTTTAAGGCTCATAAAACTCATAAAATATTTTTGGCTAAGAATTTTGGTATCTCGTCCGTCCACGGTCCCGTCTACGCGATCAAAACCAATGATTCCTTAAAAATCTAAAAATTCTAAAATAGTGGGTTAAATGCTAAAATAAATTAAATCATGCATTTAATTCACATAATAACACATAAATGTCATTTAACCCAAATATAAATTTTAAATAATTATTTTCCTTAATTATGCATGCAAATTTACGTATTAAAATTTTCGGGTGTTACAATTCTCCCCCCTTAAATTGAATTTCATCCTCGAAATTAAATTGCTCACTCGAATAACTCCGGGTAGCGAGTCCTCATGTCTGCCTCGGTCTCCCAAGTGGCTTCCTCCTCGGAATGATTCTGCCACTGGACTTTGACCATCGGTATGACCCGCGTCCTCAATCTCCGCTCATCTCTGGCTAAGATACGAACAGGCCTCTCCTCAAATGCTAGATCTGGTGCTAACTGCAAAGGCTCGTATTCCAACACATGCGTAGGATTAGAGATGTATCTCCGAAGCATGGATAAATGGAAAACTTTGTGCACTGCTGCAAGCCCTGGCGGTAGTGCTAAACGGTATGCCAAAGTGACAACTCTCTCTAGGATCTCAAATGGCCCAATATATCTCGGATTTAACTTGCCTCTGCGACCAAATATCATCACCCCTTTCATAGGTGATACTTTCAAAAACACATGATCACCTACTACAAACCCAAGATCTCATCGTTGAGTATCATCATAACTCTTCTGACGACTCTGAGCTGTCCTCATACGATCCCGTATCTGTGTCATAATATCGGCAGTCTGCTGTACAAGATCGGGACCAAGTAAAATCCTCTCGCCAACCTCATCCCAATGCACTGGCGATCTACATCTCCTCCCGTAGAGAGCTGCATAAGGAGCCATACCTATAGACGACTGAAAACTGTTGTTATAGGTAAACTCCACTAATGACAGTCTAGTCTCCCAAGAGCCCTGAAAATCAATGACACAAGCTCTCAGTAGATCCTCAAGAATCTAGATCACCCTCTCCGACTGACCATCTGTCTGGGGATGGAACGCTGTACTGAATAATAGCCGAGTCCCCAAACCTGTGTGCAAACTCTTCCAGAATGCAGACGTAAATCTCGGATCTCTGTCCGATACTATCGATGCTGGTATGCCATGTAGTCTAACAATCTCCTTGATGTAAAGCTCTGCATACTGCGTCAATGAGTAATTAGTCCTCACCGGAAAGAAATGAGCTGACTTGGTGAGTCTATCCACGATCACCCAAATAGTTGTACATCCTCTAGTACTCCTCGAAAGGCCAACTACAAAGTCCATCGTGATGTTCTCCCACTTTCACTCCGGAATGGGTAGAGGCTTAAGTAACCCTGTAGGACGCTGATGCTCTGCCTTGACCTGCTGACAAGTCAAGCACTCTGATACAAATCGGCCAATATCTCTATTCATGCCGGGCCACCAATACAATGACTGCAAATCTCTATACATCTTCGTACTTCCGGGGTGAATGGAATACGGAGATGTATGAGCCTCTGTCAAGATCTCAATCCTCAACTGATCAACGTTCGGTACCCACATACGACCACGGTACTGAACGATACCATCAACAACTGTATAGAGAAGCCCGCCCTTGGCTTCATCTCTCTGCCTCAATCGCTGCAACTCCTCATCTGCAGGCTGTCCAACTCTGATACGATTCCGAAGATTCGGCTGTACCACTAACACTGCCAAACTCGGTGCCTGACCGCTCGAGTACAACTCCAGCTCGAATCTCTGAATCTCCTCCTGAAGTGGCAACTGAACTGTCACACAAGATACCACTGAAGTCTTCCTACTCAACGCATCAGCCACTACATTAGCCTTACCCGGATGGTAGCTAATGTCACAGTCATAATCCTTAACTAATTCCAACCATCGGCGCTGTCTCATGTTCAACTCCTTCTATGTGAAGAAGTACTTGAGACTCTTGTGGTCTGTGAAAATCTTGCACTTCTCACCATACAGATAGTGCCTTCAGATTTTCAAAGCAAAAACCACTGCTGCTATCTCCATGTCATGCGTCGGATAGTTCTGCTCATGAATCTTCAACTGTCTTGATGCATAGGCAATGACTCGGTCCCTCTGCATCAATACGACGCCCAACCCAAGCTTAGAAGCGTCCGTGTAAACCACTAACTCCTCGTGTGGAACAGGCATCGCCAACACTGGCGCAGATGTGAGTGCTTCTTTAAGTCGATTAAAGCTCCTCTGACAGTCTGAACTCCATATAAACTTTGCATTTTTCTTGGTCAGGGAAGTCAAGGGTACTGCAATAGAAGAAAAACCCTTGATGAACTTCCGGTAGTAGCCTGCTAAACCCAAGAAACTATGAATCTCTGAAGCATTCTTCGGAATTCCCCAATCCTGCACTGCCTGCACCTTCGTCTGATCAACGGCTATCCCATTTCTCGAAACTACATGGCCAATAAACGCCCCCTGCTCTAGCCAAAACTTGCACTTACTGAATTTCGCAAACAGTCGATGCTCCCTCAAAGTCTGCAATATTGTCTGCAAGTGCTGTCTATGCTCCTCGATGCTCCTCGAGTAGATCAAGATATCATCAATAAAGACTATGATAAACTGATCTATGTACGGCTGAAATACGCGGTTCATGAGATCCATGAAGACCTCTGGAGCATTGGTCAATCCAAATGGCATTACTAAGAACTCGTAATGCCCATAGCGTGTTCGGAAAGCAGTCTTGGACACATCTGCATCTCTGATCCTCAACTGATGATAGCCAGATCGCAGATCGATCTTAGAGAAAACCGAAGCTCCCTGCAACTGATCGAACAAATCCTCAATCCTCGGCAGTGGATACTTGTTCTTCACAGTGACCCTGTTGAGCTCTCAGTAATCGATACAAAGTCTCATGCTACCATTATTTTTCTTCACAAACAACACTGGAGCTCCCCAAGGAGAAAAGCTAAGACGAATAAAGCCCTTCTCCAACAACTCTTGAATCTGCTCCTTCAACTCTTTCATCTCAGTAGGAGCAAGTCGATACGGTGCCTTAGAGATAGGCACAGTACCTGGTATCAGATCAATACTGAACTCCACCTCTCTAGCTGGTGGGACTCCCGAAATGTCCTCCGAAAAGACATCTAAAAAGTCACAAACCACCTCTATATCTGACAATGATCTGCTAGGTGGTTCTGATGAAGTGACTACACTGGCGAGAAACCCCTGGCAACCACGTCTCAATAACTTCCTCACACGTGTATAAGAGATAACAGGCGAGATCTCACTGCTCGGAGATGAATAGAAAACAAACTGGTCGCCTACAACTGGTTTCACTGCCACTGTCCTCTGCCGAAAATCAATCACTGCTCCGTTGACTGACAACCAATCCATACCCAAAATCAGATCGAATCCAGTCAACAGTAAAACCACAAAATATGCTCTGATAGTATGTCCCTGTAACTCCATCTCCAAATCTCTGCAGACGCTAGTGGTAGTAAGAATCTGACCAGACGCCATAGTGACATCGTAACCTCTAACAGCAACCTCAGGCTTGATGCCTACCCGCCTGATAAACTCTAGGGAGATGAACGAATGCGTGGCTCCTGAATCTAGCAACGCAAACGTGGAATTTCCTCCCACTAGAATTCTCCCTGCACGCAGAAAATCCCAACAATCGCATACTAAACTAACTTTTCTCCCAATACAAGTTACATAATATTTCTCTTAATTAAACACGAATAAAATTAATATCCTACTCTAACCAAACAAACAGATAATTCATGCAATTTAAAATCATGAAGTAAATTCCCAAAAATTTCTTAAAAGAAGAAGTTTAGGAAATATCGGTGATTAAGGAGGTATCTAGGTCTGCCTCCTCAGCCTGCATGACGAACACCCGTCCTGTGGTGTTCTTCATCTTCGGGCAGTTATATGAAACATGCCCTGGCTCCTTGCAAACATAGCATACATTGGACCCCACTAGACACTTCCAGTGTGCGGCTTCTAACACTGCGGGAAGATCGGAACTCCTCCAGTATTAGGGGCCCCGCCCCTCTGCTGCTACTGTGGCTGATGCCCCTGAGGCCTCTGCTACTTTCCCTGCTGATTCGGTCCCTTAGACGGCCCAGTATACGGCTTCTTCGCAGGAGGCTGCAAATTCGCCCTCTGATACCCTGGCTGAAACTGCCTCTTACTCTGCTGCTCTCGCTGCATCTCTCGCCTCCCTTCCTCAGAACGTAATGCTCTGCTAACTGCCGCCTCATAAGTAGTGACATGCAACATGCGAACGTCATGCTTGATGTCAGCCCGCAAACCATCCACAAATTGCCTCAACTTATCCGGCGCACTGTAAGCAATAAGAGGCACGAAACGACACCCTCTCTCGAATTGGGTGATGTAATCCACCACAGACTTGTCTCCCTGGCGGAGACTCATAAACTCCCGGATCATGCGACTGCGCACATCCTCAGTGAAATACTTGGCATAGAACATGCGTCTGAACTCTATCCAAGTCAATGTAGGTAGATTCACACCTCGAACCGCACCTTCCCACCAAGAGGCTGCATCACCTCTCATCATATACACTGCACACTTCACCCTGTCAGCATCAGTGATCCCCATGTAGTCAAATATGGACTCCAGTGATCGAATCCACCCCTCAGCAATGAGTGGATCAGTGGTGCCGACAAACTCCTTAGGTCCCTTCTTCTGGAACCGCTCGACAACATCCTCATCATGTGTGAGCCTAGGACGTGCCGCTTGCTGCTCCAACAGAGCAGTAATCCCAGCCATCATGTTAGCATTGGCCTGCTCCAATGCTAAGAGAGGGTTCTGCGGAGCTTGAGGTGGAGGTCCCCCTCGCCAATTCATCTGTCTCGGAGGCATTCTGTACCACCACATATTTTCTTTACGTAAATCGCAATGCATAACTAAGGGTTTCAAAAGTCTTACTGAACATGAAATACTTAAACTTAATACATAAGCTCCTTCTAAATCTTATTAAAGCATTTAAAACTTACAGACCGATAGTGTGATTTCTGAGCTTCACGTGACAGTAGACACCCTCCAAGGACCGCGCTTTGATACCAAATGTAACGCCTACTACTAATAAATGCGGAAATATTTTTTTTAAAAAAAATAATACTACTATACATACATGCCCATACATATATGTATATAAAAATAACATACTTTTTCTTAAATAACCTGAAAAATATTAAATAAATACATCCTTAAAAATGTTTCATGCATCAATTTAAAATAATAAACAATGCTGCTGAAAAATCTCATATGCGGAAACAATAATAAAATAAAACATGTTTCAAAATTTAACATAATAAACTAAATAGCTGCGACGGTCACGGGGTCCACTGCTCCGTGAGCTCATAGGTCCTCACCACCGGTAGGAGCTACATAAACGTCATCATGCTCACCTGCACCATATAAGCGTAGTGAGCCTAGGGGCTCAACATGTCTACTCCTTTATAACAAGGTTAAAAACAATGCATCACATAATTACTAATACATATACATGTACATGAGCGCATGGAAATATTTTCATCACATAATAAAACTTCTGAATCATAAACTGAATCATAACCATAATCATAAACACATTATTTCTTCATCATATATAACATAATTGAGCAATGATTTTGAAACCTGAAAATGGTCCTATCCATAAGTGTGACGCTCATGTGTCGACTGATCAGTCTCCTGAAACAACGTACGATGGCGGTGATAAATCACCTCCTATGGTAGTAAACTACCGAATCATATGGTGGATAACCACCTCTATGGTAGTAATACTACCGAATCATATGGTGGAAAACCACCCCTATGTCACACATACTTCAATTTCCACCAAAATATTTTATTGCTCATCATTTACATAATTATATACATAAGAAATTTCATGAATGCATGCACTGAAAAATATGTTCGTAATATATATTTAATTAATTTTTCATAATATAATATGCTTATACTTAAAATAGACTTTATGCATAAAAAAATAATTAAATATATATTCCGGACTTAGTTAATTTTTCATGGGTTGGTCCAGACTGCTGGTCACTCATCTAGGCCCATTAAACTTAAATAAAATCCAATAATCATATCTTAGACCAAATAACTTGATTAACTTAACTGGGCCTAAATAAAAATATTTAAGGCCATTAATTTAATTAAACCCAATAAAATTCTAGACTGGCCCAAAAATCCACTAGTTGGTCCAAAAATATTCATGGGCTCCCAAGCTCATAAAAATCATTAGCCTAACTTAAATAAATTATTTAAGGCCCAAATAAAATTATTTGGAGGCCCAAATAATTTTCTAATTAATTATTAGATCCCAAAATACACTTAAACTGTTAAATACTTAACAATTAAAATACCCGAGCCCGGCCCACCTAACCCAGACTCGGACCACTTGACCCAACCCACTATGACCTAGACCCGACTCGGACCCCAGGACCCGGCCCAAACCCAGCCCCAGCCCAAAACCCGAACCCTCCCCCATCCCCTCGGCTATTCACCTCTCGGCCATGAGCAGCAGGCCTACTTGGCCTGTTGCCGGCCAGCTCCGGCCACCCCTGGTCGGAGCGCCACCGCCCAGACGTAGCCCACGTCTGGGCGGTGCTAACCCACCATGGCTCAGCTGTGAGCCACCCTTGACCAACTTGTTTCCAGCCTTGCACCCGGTGAACCTAGCCTCTAACCAACCAACCAGCCCATCTCCCAAAACCCTTATGCACCCATGACAGCGCGGACCAGCAGCCATGCACCACTCCATGAGAGAAAACGTGATAAATGTGCATCTAAACCATCGAATACATATAACGCAAGGAAAAATCATTATTTTCTAGCATAAATCAGAAACATGAACGTAAAAATCTTTCAAAATCTGTCCATGAATGCATACATAGCTTATATGGTGTTCAAACGAAGGAAAAAGACATGCCTTTAAATTTTTAGAACGGAGGTTGATGCGTTTACGGGTTTCCGGGACGACGAACGGACCAAAAACCTTCAAAACTAGAGCTTGATCGGCTATGGGGCTTGAAATTTTCTGTCAAAAATGGTGGAGGAGGCTGATGAACGTGTGGGAAAAGATGGTGTCGGCTAAGGAGATGGTGGTGGGGTTTGGGGTAGGTTTAGGTTTAAATTATGGTAGATAATATCTTAAAAAAAATCTTAATAAATTAATATATAAATATTATACCTTAAATATAAAAGTTTTAAGCTCCTAAAATATTTAAAAGTCTGATAACAATTCAAAAAAATTCCGAAATAATAATTTAGGAAATTTTTAAATATTAATAAAAGTCATTAAAATGACTTATTTTGGATAAAAATAAATCCTTAAATAAATATATAATTAAATACTAAAATTTTCTTGACAAAAATATCTTAAAATAATATTTTAAGGCTCATAAAACTCATAAAATATTTTTGGCTAAGAATTTTGGTATCTCGTCCGTCCACGGTCCCGTCTACGCGATCAAAACCAATAATTCCTTAAAAATCTAAAAATTCTAAAATAGCGGGTTAAATGCTAAAATAAATTAAATCATGCATATAATTCACATAATAACACATAAATGTCATTAAACCCAAATATAAATTTTAAATAATTATTTTTCTTAATTATGCATGCAAATTTACGTATTAAAATTTTCGGGTGTTACAAGTATGGGGGGTGTTGTTTAGTTATTATGTGTTTCATTGATCATTATGTTGTGCATTCATTTGGTTTAGTTCTTTTCATATAGTTTGTATTCATGCATATTATTATGTTTTGTGTTTGTGTTGTGTGAATAAGTACAATGTTGATTGTTGGCCTATGATGATAGAATTGTTAAAATTGTTTTTGTAAAAATGTTGATATTTATTGAACATGAGAAGTGGTTGGTTGAATCGAAAATCATTTTAAGCACACATGTTAGACTTGTGTAATGTAGCGAAGTAATTGATGAAGTTTGTGTTTGATTGACCATTGCACGACAATAGATGTTTGTTGATCATGATAGTGTCTTTGGATTCATTATGATTTTATGACATTGCATGTATGATCTTGGGAGTACCTAGAAATTTTTACCAAAATTTTTTGAAAAAAAAATTAATTATGTTAACTCCATCCGAGTTACGAGCAAGTGATTGAAATCCTAATCCTCTGTTCTTGACTAAGTATGCGGATTACATGGGGTTAAAAATTTGAAAATTTTAAAACAAAAATTCCATCTGGGCTTGGAAAATGATTGAAATCCTAATTAATTTTTCCATAGCTAAGTTTGCGGGTTAAATGGGATTGTAGCTCCATCCGGGCTATAGACGAGAGGATTGAAATTTGAATCCTATCTTAGTTATAGCCAATTTTGCGGGAAATTATTGGGGCTTCAAAAAAACCGGGTGCAAAATCCGGTGGTGCGTAGTTTATCTCAAGAGAGTCCATGTTTTTGTTTGGGATTATTGGGATGAAAGAGTGCTGGAGTGACACTTGCATTGATATGTCATAGGTCGCTAAGCATTCTTAGGACATATTCTTTTGAAGTTGCATGAAACTGGAATGACATGGAGCACACAAACATTTACGTTTAACTGACACTGTATTGTGGTCAATCAAAAGTATTAGTGGTTTTTAGTTGTTGAAGTTGGAACTTATCTGAGGCTAATTTGTTCATGATTCATTCTTACTTATGTCGTTGTTTGCATATTGTTTTTGCATGTCTTGCTCGAGGGCGAGCAAGATTTTAGTATGAGGGTGTTTGACTCCGTGAAGTACTTCTTGAAAAAGGTCCTCTTGAACTCCTCCCACAACTTCCTAGCCAGATTCAGATGAATCACTGCACTCTCCCACCAAAGATCTGCATCATCCTTCAGCATGTAGATGGCACATCTAACCTGATCTGTAGTGACCCTTACTCGGATCACCTACTAAACAGAACTTAGGCATGCAATTAACATAATTAAACGGATATCAGAATAAAACTGCGGAAACCATAAATATTATACAATCCCAAGGCAAGGAATCTGTAAATACCCAAATATTATACAACCAGATCGAATAATTGTATCAATCCAATAACATCAGAATAAAACCTAGGCGAAGCTCCAGCTGGCCAACCACTGCCTAGCCCCTCTTGGATCCACCCACCTCGTCCAATCGCAAACCTGCCCCACGGAATAGGATGTCCAAAAACACAGAGTACGAGACGTGAGCATAAAACGCTCAGTACGAGAGTATGAGTATACATGCATGCAAAGTGAACTCCCTATAACTCGAGGTCAAGGATCAGATACAAAGACAGACCGGGCCCTGGTATGTAGCACGCTGTGCCGTCGCTTCAGGAGGTGGCTCCCATACCATAATACCAGTGGATTTACCGGACCCAAAGCCATGGAAGTCCATCCACTAACAGGATAGGGTACAACCCTACTAATAGACATCTCGAAGGAGATAGCTCAGTATGCAAATGAATGCAGCATAAATCAATGGCATATAAACCATGCAGTCACATAATACATTCATACTCAGTCAGGATATCTCGAACAGTACTTTCGTACCTAAAATCAGTGCAAGCTCTACCAATTCTAGGTCCACGCCTATAGTCTGCTCTACACTGCTAAATGATACTACTATCATTGAAGTGCTCTAAAAGCCTTAACTAAGCTATTGCATACTCCTAAATATTTTTAGGAAGCAAAAGCTATACCTTCGTCCGTCGTTAGCCCTTTGATGTCGATGCTCCAGAACTTGGGCAAAACTCCGCTAAGACTCCCAAATGCCTCGCTGTTAGACCTCGGTTCCAAACAACTAATCTCGGGATTAGACAACACTACGACATACAATAACCAAAGGTTAAAGCAATAAAAGAAATTTTTTTTTTTTAAAGAGAACAGTGTCGCGCTCGATCCGGAAAAAAGCCAAGATCGAGCGCACCACTTCTCTCAACTCTCTGCCGAGAAAAATTAAGGTGCCGCGCTCGATCCGGCAAAAAGCCAGGATCGAGCGCACCATTTTCTGAAACCTCTGCCTCAAACAAAATAGGGCTGCGCTCGATCCTGGCTTTTCCTAGGATCGAGCGCTCCCTGGACAGCAGAAACAAATCAGAACAGGGCAACCTAACCAACTCAAACCAACAATATTCATAACAACATGCATCAATCCAAATGCAACATAATCTCGACTACTTGATACAAAATCAATTCTTCCAACTAGTACATAAAATTCTGGAGTTCAACAACTGTTCAAAGTAGAGGACATGCAACAACAACAAAACGATGAAGTTCGATATCTAAACATGTTCTAATATCACTAGGTAGACATGCTGACACGACTTCTAAACCGAGTCTCACTACTAGCTCTCCCTCTTGATGTTAACCAGGCCTTCGCTGACTTGGTCCTGCCCCACCTGTTGCCAAGTACACATATAAAACAAAGCAACAGCCGGATAACCGGTGAGAATGATAATCCCAATAAAAGCAACATAACAAGTAATACAACAATAAACATGCTTTCAAGACAACGACGAAATCAATAACAACGTAATGAAATGCGAGTCTTTAAACCGGGATATCAAATATGATAAACGAGGGATTGCTGCTGTGCTTTTGGGATCCCGAGGATGAGATCACGTAACGACTCACCGACTATCCCAATCGAGGTGGTGCCACGTGAAAGAGTGGGTGCCCGGTGAGCCAACTTATGGCTAAGGGCTTTGATGACTCTTTGTATAAACAATCTTTTTTTTAATATAATTTACACTTTTATTAATGACAATGACTTTATCTTTCTTCATATTGTGATATTGTGATATACTATTGTTGTTTTGATAAAGACTTTGAATATACTATAGTGTATGTAAGATGTGGTAGTACATGGGGATGTCTATCATGAAACACATCTTATAGTCACTGTATATTCTAAACAGTTCCTAGTCGATTGAGCCGTCCGTTAATAAGGATAAGGATCGCTCGAGTTTGAGACTAGCATTTGCGATGCAGAGTACCACGTTTCATTGGTAAGGAACATAGAGATGTTCGAAGCATGCAAATGGATATTCATACGATGAATGATCGAACTACCCTATCCGTACTTTCCAAGTGGTTATCATTTGTCGAGTGGATAAAGTCCGCGGTTTTGGTTGTACACCATTAGTCCTTACTACTAAAAACATCATTGAGACTCTATATGCTAGTACTGTGCTTTGACTCGTTTACCGACTCTATTGGGGTCATCAGGTGTCGGGATTGGGTACAGTTACAACACATATAGGAGTCGATGCTTTGTTGTCAAGGATTCACCACATACTTGCGAGTGTGGATATCCTATGCAATCTGAGGAGATATTAGTGTGACGAATCTCTGGCCAGAGTACATGATGTGTTTTAAGAAATGGTTTCTTAGTAGCACATGCGATGTCACTATTTCATCTTCAAGATGCATTGCATAGTTATCGAATCTCAAACGACTCTCGATTTACCAATGATTGTTGATTCGATCGGGATATATGGATGAAGGGACCGTACTGTACGCTAACCAAAATCTATTGGTTCTTGTAGGCACTATAAGTGATACCTAGGGAATCATGGGGCGATGTTGCTAGGCGCTCTTACCATGATTCGATGGCCAAGTCGGAAATTGTTGTTCCGAGTCACAAGGAGTTGTGAGTCCACGGCTAGCTGTATCCCTGAACCATTGAGGGTCACACAGAGTAATGGATTTTTAATCCCCGTTGAGATAGTTAAATTTAAAGAGTTAAATTTAATGAACAAAGAAGTGGGACTTCTTATTTAAGAGTAGAGGAGTAAGATTTCCTAAAATGACATAGGGTGGGCATTTTTGGAAATCACTGAATTCGGATTCAGAAAAATTTATCTTGACTTTAAAAGGTGCAGAAATGGTTTCTGTGAACATTGGTAAATTCGGTTTATCAATCAGAGTCACGATGAATTTTATATTAATTTCTGAACATGCGGGCTTTGCTTGTCAGGCTTGAACTTATGACTAATGGGCCCTAAGCTGTTAGCAGCCCATATTATAAATAAGTTATTGAAGTACAGAAATTAAACAACAGAGGCTCACAATTTTCGAAAAACCCTAGTTTTCTCTCTAAAAGTGGCCGCCCCCCTCCCCTCTGCTCGGGAAAAATCCAGCCTGTGAATTTTGAATTACAGTCTGGTTTAACGGATCAAATTCGTTAATTCTCTTCGTAGAAACTTCTGATAGATTTTCTAGTGCAATCTATCAGAGGGATTAAATCTCTGTTCGTGGACCTGATTGAAGAACAGTTCGTCCATCAGTTCCAGGGATATACAACAAGAGCGGAGTAATCTGTTGGTGTCCATAATCTCGATTCGAGATTGGAGGTAAAAATTTATAATTGTTATTTAATTTTTACACACACAATTTAATCGTAAAGTTTTGATACCCATTATGGAATCGTTCCATATAGAATTTTTAAACTTCCGCTGCACCGGGTATCAATTCTGATTGATCTGATCGCCGTTCTCCAACAGTGGTATCAGAGCCAGGTTGCTCAGATCAAGCGATTAAATTAATCGATTGTACAAAAAAAATTTTTAGCCTCGGTTTTTTTGAAACAAAATAAATTTTTTTAAATTAAAAATTTTTCGGGCAAAAACACGGGCAGCGACGGGCAGCCCGGGAGCGTCAAGGGCGGCCCGCGGAAAAATTAATTTTTAATTTTAAAATTAAAATTTTAATATGTTAAAATTCTATTTTTGGTCCGATCGAAAATTGTTTTTGATTGGTCCACGAGGCGTCGGATCGATTTGTTTGAGTCCGAAAATTTTAAAATTGATTTTTGGATAAATTTGAATTTTTGAAAAATTTATAGATTTTATCCGTTAAATCAGATTTTATGAAATTAATTATTTTTGGTACAATTGATGATAAGATATGATCTTATGGAAATATTGAGTAAAATATGATTTTATGTATAAAATTGGATTTTATATGTAAAATATGATTTTATTTGATAAAAAGATAAAATATGATTTTGTATGTAAAATAAGATTTTATATATGGAATATGATTTTATCCTTTTAAATTTAATTGCCATTGCATGTTATCCAATAAATTAATTTTGAATTAAATGTTATTGGATAAGGATGATCGATTGCCATGACCAATTTTGTAGGTGTATGTTAGGAATTTACATTTGTTTTTATTGTTGTTGGATTTATTAATGGGCCTGGTTTATGGCCCAATATGAATTGTCATATGTAATAAAAGTGGGCCTGGTTTATGGCCCGTTCCCACCCCTTAAAATATATCCCCTACTTGTCATGGTTATTTATTGTAAATACATTAGACTTAGTGGGAGATGAAGATTTGAAGATAAAGGTGGGCCCAGCAGACAATAAAGACAGAAGAAATGTAAATTGGAAGCTCAATGTAATAGGATTGCATTGCATACCTACATATTACCTAGGATTGGACTTAGACTCGTGATTGGCAACCACGGGTCGATTAGAAATGGAATCGATCATCCTATATAATATATGATATTATAGTTGTATGCATGTTTTAGACAAAATTGTATGAATCCCGCAAGCATACAAATTTTAAAATGATGAGACAAATTTTCAAAATTAAAATCCCTCATTTTAAATATGATTTAAAATTGATATCAAGATAAATAAAGGAAATTTAAAATTGTTTAAATGTTCCTACCTTCAATCAACGATCAATGTATGAGATGCTACCCGCGGATACGGTCCGGCTCATATTATTGGAGGGGCCCGTTCATCGGAAAGCTGTACATTGGATCGACACATGTTGTAAGTTGGGTGGAACTCCCATGGGATCGGCTCATATTATTGGGGGATCCACATGGCGACCGTCCATCACAACTTTGTAAGAGTGGGTGCCCAGTGAGCCAACTGTGTGGCTATGGGCTTTGATGACTCTTTGTATAAACAATCTTTTGTTTAATATTATTTAAACTTTTATGGCAATGACTTTATATTACTTCATATTGTTATATTGTGATATACTATTGTTGTTTTGATAAAGACCTTGAATATACTATAGTGTATGTAAGATGTGGTAGAACATGGAGATGCCTATCATGAAATACATCTTATAGTCACTGTATATTCTAAAAACCGTTCCTAGTCGATTGAGCCGTCCGATAATAAGGATAAGGATCGCTCGAGTTTGAGACTAGCATTTGCGATGCGGAGTACCACGTTTCATTGGTAGGGAACATGGAGATGTTCGAAGCATGCAAATGGATATTCATAGGATGAATAATCGAACTACCCTATCCGGACTTTCCAAGTGGTTATCACTTATCGAGTGGATTAAGTCCGCGGTTTTGGTTGTACACCATTAGTCCTTACGACTTGAAACATCATGGAGACTCTATATGCTAGTACTGTGCTTTGACTCGTTTACCGACTCTATGGGGGTCATCAGGTGTCGAGATTGGGTACAGTTACGACACATATAGGAGTCAATGCATTGTTGTCAAGGATTCACCACATACTTGCGAGTGTGGATATCCTATGCGATCTGAGGAGATATTAGTGTGATAAATCTCTGGCCAGAGTAATTGATGTGATTTAAGAAATGGTTTCTTAGTAGCACATGCGATGTCACTAATTTGATCTTCAAGATGTATTGCATAGTTATCGAATCTTGAGCGACTCTCGATATACCAATGGTTGTTGATTCGATCGGGATATATGGATGAAGGGACCGTACTGTACGCTAACCAAAATCTACTGGTTCTTGTAGGCACTATCAGTGATACCTAGGGAATCATGGGGCGATGTTGCTAGGCGCTTTACCATGATTCGTTGGGCAAGTCGGAAAGTGTTGTTCCGAGTCACAAGGAGTTGTGAGCCCACGGCTAGCTGTATCCCTGAACCATTGAGGGTCACACAGTGTAATGGAGTTTTAAACCCCGTTGAGATAGTTAAATTTAAAGAGTTAAATTTAATGAACTAAGGAGTTGGACTTCTTAAATAAGAGTAAGGGAGTAGGATTTCCTAAAATGACATAGGGATGGATATTTTTGGAAACCACTGAATTCGGATTCAGGAAAATTTATTTTGACTTTAAAATGTGCAGAAATGGTTTCTGTGCACATTGGTGAAATCAGTTCATCAATAGGAGTCACGATGAATTTTATATTAATTTCTGAACGAGCGGGCTTTGCTTGTCGGGCCCCAGCTTATGACTAATGGGCCCTAAGGTGTTAGTGGCCTGCATTATAAATGAGTTATTTCAGTACAGAAATTACACACAAAATTTTTGAGACAGAGAAAATTTTCGAACCCTAGCTCTCTCTCTCTGTTCGGCCGACCCCTCCCCCTCTGCCCGAGATTTTCCGGTCTGTGATTTTGAATTGCAGTCTGGAATAGCGAATCAGATTCGTTTATTCTCTTCGCAGAAAACTTCTGATAGATTTTCTAGTGCAATCTATCAGAGGGATTAAACCTCTGTTCGTGGACCTGATTGAAGGAGTTCATCGGTTCCAGGGAGAGACAACAAGAGCAGATCAAATCTGTTGGTGTCCATTAATCTCGTTGCGAGATTGGAGGTAAAATTTAATAACTGTTATTTAAATTTTACACACACAATAATTTAATCGTTGAACGGTTGATACCCACACTATGGAATTGTTCCATAACAAAATTTTTAAACTTCCGCTGCACCGGGTATCAATCGTGATTGATCTGACCGCCAGTTTTTTCCAACAGTGGTATCAGAGCCAGGTTGCTCAGATCAAACGATTAAATTAATCAATTGTACAAAATTTTTGAGTCTCGGTTTTTGAAACAAAATAAATATTTTTAAATAAAAAAAAAAAAAATTTTTCGGGGCAAAACCCGGGCAGCGATTGGATCGCTGCCCGGTGGGGCAGCAATTGTTGCTGCCCCGGGCGGCGCACGGCGCCGCCCAAGGTGGCGACCGTCGCCGCCCAGGGCGGCGCACGGCGCCGCCCAGGGCAGCGCTGTGCGCTGCCCAGCGCAGCGCTGGGCGCTGCGCAGGGCAGCGCTCGGCGCCGCCCAGCGCAGCGCTGGGCGCTGCGCAGGGCGGCGCTCGGCGCCGCCCATGGCAGCGCACGGCGCCGCCCAGGGGCGGCGCCAGGCGCTGCCCTAAGGGGGCAGCCGGGCTGCCCCCGGCCCGCGCCCCGGGTGCGGGCCGGCCCGGGAGTGTCCCGGGCGGCCCGCGGGAAAAATTATATTTTTATTTAAAAATTAATTTTAATATTTAAAATTTTATTTTTGGTCCGGTCAAAAATTGTTTTTGATTGGTTCACGAGATTTCGGATCGAATTGTTCGAGTCCGTAAATTTTAAAATTGATTTTGGATAAATTTGAATTTTTGGAAAATTTTAATATTTTATCCGTAAATTGAATTTTGAAATCAATTATTTTGGTACAATTGATGATAAGATATGATCTTATGATATATTAAGTAAAATATGATTTTATTTGTAAAATTGGATTTTATAGATAAAATATGATTTTATTTGATATAGAGATAAAATATGATTTTATATGTGAAATGAGATTTTATATATAAAATATGATTTTATCTTGTTTAAATTTGAATTGCCACAGCATGTTATCCAATAAATTAATTTTGAATTAAATGTTATTGGATAAGGATGATCGATTGCCATGACCAATTTTGTAGGTGTATGTTAGGAATTTACATTTTGTCTTTATTATTGTTGGTTTTATTAATGGGCCTGGTTTATAGCCCGATATGAATGTCATATGTAATAAAAGTGGGCTTGGTTTATAGCCCGTTCCCACCCCCTAAAAATGTATCCCCTACTTGTCATTGTTATTTATTGTAAATACATTAGATTTAGTGGGAGATCAAGATTTGAAGATGGTGGGCCCAGCAGACAATGAAGACTGAAGAAATGTAAATTGGAAGCATATGTAATAGGATTGCATTTGCATACTGCATATTACCTAGGATTGGACTAAGACCCGTGATTGGCAACCACGGGTCAATTAGAAATGGAATCGATCATCCTATATAATATGTGATATTATGATTGTATGCATGTTTAGACATAAATTGCGTGAATCCGGCAATGCATGCAATAAATTAAATATGATGAGACAAATATTTTTATAAATAAAATCCCTCATTTTAAATATGATTTAAAATTTATATCAAGATAAATAAAGGAAATTTAAATATTGTTTAAATGTTCCTACCTTCCATCAACGGTCAATGTATGTGACGCTACCCGCGAATACGGTCCGGCTCATATTATTGGGGGGGCCCGTCCGTCGGAAAGCTGTACATTGGATCGACAAATGTTGTAAGTTGGGTGGAACTCCCATGGGATCGGCTCATATTATTGGGGGATCCACATGGCGACCGTCCATCACAACTTAATATTGATGGGTCATCTTGACATGTCACTTTAAACGGCGTCATATTATTGGGCCCTTATTGGACATGAGGTAAAAACATGGGGGTTGCTTTGGAAGCAATTGGGCTCTACCTTTTGAGAATTATGGTTGGCTGATATTATTCGGGACCATAAGTTTGTCAATTGGACTCCATGTTCTCACTAAGGAAAAAGTTTCCCGTTTTCACTAGAGGGTGGTGAAATCGTTAAAATAGTGGGAGTGAGATTCATAAAATTAAATTCGCCTATTTTATGTCTTAGTAAATTGTTAAACAATCATTGATATATGTCTGTTTTCCTTTTCAGTATTTCATACAATGAATTCGCGAAATCCTTTATTCTCGATCCTCGAACAAAACAAGCTGACTGGCGCCAACTATACGGAATGGTTCCGGAAGTTGAAGATTGTCTTAACTTCGGAGAAAATGCTCTACGTGTTAGAGAAAGCACCTCCGAAGGAAGCACCAGCTGACATAAGTCCGGAGGAATTGGCCAAACTTGATGCATGGTGTGACCATGACATCAAGACCAAATTCTATATGCAAGCCTCGATGTCTGATGAACTCCAGAGGCGATTTGAGGACACGGTGAATGCTGCTGACATTCACACGCAACTCAAGGAACTTTTTGGGGCTCAGTCGAGGGCTGAAAGGTTCGCTACTGTTAAGGAGTTGATGACGTGCCGCATGCGTGAAGGGACTTCGGTCCGTGATCATGGGGTACGAGTGATTTGGCTCATACAGAAGTTGGCGACCCTAGATTTGGTGTTGGAGCATGAACTCAATGTGGATTTATTGCTTCTGTCTCTTCCTTCTTCATTTGATGGATTTGTGATAAATTTTAATATGAACAAGATAGAGGCCACCCTTGAAGAGATGGTCAATATGCTCGTTACATATGAATCCACACTTAAGAAGGATAAGCCAGCTTTCTTGGTGGGCTCCTCATCTTCTGCTAAGAAGGGGCCAAGTATGAAGGGCAAGAAACGTTCTACCCCACCCAAGAAAGTCGAGCCCGAGAAGAAGCAAAAGACAAAGGCTTCAAACAATGGAAAATCCAAGGATGTTTGCCATTACTGCAAGAAGCCGGGTCATTGGAAGCGCAACTGCAAGGAGTATCTTGAGCAGTTAGGAACTGCAAAGGGTATGTTCTATATCGAAATAAACATGTCACTTAATACAACTTCTTGGGTATTGGATACCGGATGTGGATCTCACATTTGCAATGATTTGCAGGTGATGACAAGAAGTCGTGTAGGCTTAGAATGGGTGAGACCCAGCTGAGGCTCGGGAATGGTTCCAGAGTTGAAGCTACGGCCATTGGAGATGTTTGTTTGATTTTGCAGAATGGTTTTAAATTATTGTTGAGAGATGTTTTATTTGTGCCAGATTTAATTAAAAACATTATTTCTATTTCTATGCTTGATAGAGATGGTTATTCTTGTAATTTTGTGAATGGGATTTGCAATATTTACAAGAATGAATGTTTAATTGGAAATGGACAACTTGAAAACGATCTATACAATTTAAAACTAAAAGACGTTCCAGTGAATTGTATTGACAAACCGGCGACAACAAACAAAAGGAAAATCGATAGTCAAAACCCGGCAAACCTTTGGCACGCTAGACTAGGTCATATTTCCTCAAGGAGGATGAACAAGCTAGTGGGAGAGGGCATGTTTGATATGTCTGATATTAACTCTCTACCTACTTGTGAATCCTGCCTAAAAGGAAAAATGACTAAATCTCATTTTAAGGGGAAGCCTGAGCGTAGTCAAAATCTGTTGGATTTGATCCATACAGATGTTTGTGGTCAATTTAGAGTAGGGACTCAACATGGCCACACCTACTTCATTACCTTTACTGATGATTATTCAAGGTATGGGTATTTATATTTAATGAAATATAAGTCTGAAGCATTTGAAAAGTTCAAAGAATTCAAGGCTGAAGTAGAAAACAAGCTAGGTAAAAGTATTAAAGCACTTCGATCGGATCGAGGTGGAGAATACTTGAGTACCGAGTTTTTGGACTATCTAAAAGAGAATGGGATTCTCTCTCAGTGGACTCCTCCTATGACACCACAGCTTAATGGTGTGTCGGAGCGTCGTAATCGAACCTTGTTGGACATGGTTCGATCCATGATGAGCTTCACTGAGCTTCCACCTTCGTTTTGGGGCTATGCGCTTGAAACGGCGGTACTGTTGTTGAACAACGTCCACACTAAAGCAGTGGACAAAACACCATACGAGTTATGGAATGGCAAAGCTCCTAAGTATTCGTACTTGAGGATTTGGGGATGTCCTGCTTACGTGAAGCGGACAGTGGGAGATAAGTTGGATAGTCGATCCAGCTTGTGTTATTTTGTAGGGTATCCGAAGAATTCAATCGGATATTATTTCTATTATCCTGCTGAAACAAAGGTGTTTGTTTCTAGGAATGCCACCTTCTTGGAGAAGGAGTTCTTATTGGATAAGAAAGGCGAGATGATGGAACTCGAAGAAGTTCGAGAAGAACCCGAAATACAAAATAACGATCCTACACCTCAGGAACCATTGCTGGACACGCCTGCACCTAGAAGATCCGAAAGGACTTCTAGACCTCCAGTTCGATATGGTCTTCTTCTTGAAGGGGATCAAGATGAACCCGACATTGGATGTGATCCAAGAAACTTCAAGGAAGCAATTTCTGATGCGGATTCGAATTTATGGCTTGAAGCTATGCAGTCTGAATTGGATTCGATGCATACAAACCAAGTTTGGTCTTTAGTAGATCCTCCCGATGGAATTGTTCCGATAGGGTGTAAATGGATCTACAAAAGAAAGCTTGGGCCTGATGGTAAGGTATTGACCTACAAGGCGCGATTGGTGGCTAAAGGTTATACTCAAAGGCAAGAAGTTGACTATGACGAAACCTTTTCACCAGTTGCAATGTTCAAGTCCATAAGAATCCTAATTGCCATAGCTGCATGGTATGACTATGAGATATGGCAAATGGATGTGAAGACTGCTTTTCTTAATGGAGACATTAAGGAGGAAATCTATATGAAGCAGCCTGAGGGGTTCACATCCATGGGAAGCGAGCATAAGGTATGCAAGCTTCAGAGATCAATTTATGGTCTAAAACAAGCATCAAGAAGTTGGAACCAGAAATTTGATGAAACAATAAAAGATTTTGGTTTCATCAAGAACCCGGAGGAACCTTGCGTGTACAAGAAAGTAGTTAAGGATGCGGTGACATTCTTAGTACTTTATGTTGATGACATCCTACTCATTGGAATGATGTAGGGATGTTGCAGTCAACAAAGATATGGTTATCAGGTAGATTTTCGATGAAGGATTTGGGAGAGGCATCCTACATTCTTGGGATACAGATCTATAGAGATAGGTCTAAGAGAATGATATGACTCACTCAATCAACCTACATCGATACCATATTGAAACGGTTTTCAATGGATGGGTCCAAGAGAGGACATCTACCCATGTGTCATGGAGTTTCTCTATCCAAGTCTATGTGTCCCAAGACTGATGCAGAGATAGAGAATATGACACATGTACCATATGCGTCAGCTATAGGTAGTATCATGTATGGGATGGTATCTACCAGACCGGATGTAGCATTTGCTCTGAGTGTCACGAGCAGATATCAGTCTAATCCTGGTCAAATGCATTGGAAAGCCGTGAAGGACATTCTTAAGTACTTGCGAAGGACTAAGAATATGTTCATGGTTTATGGAGGACGAGAACTCAAATTGGAAGGCTATACCGACTCTAGCTTCCAAAGTGATGTGGATGACTCGAAGTCAACCTCTGGATTTGTGTTCATGCTCAATGGCGGTGCTGTCTCTTGGAAGAGTTCCAAGCAGGACACCACAGCGGATTCCACCACTGAGGCTGAATACATTGCAGCATCAGCTGCTGCTAAAGAGGCCGTTTGGATGAGGAAGTTCGTCCAAGAGTTGGGCGTCATTCCTGAATTTGTTGGTCCAGTCCCGGTGTACTGTGACAACACGGGTGCCGTTGCTCAAGCAAAGGAACCAAGGTCTCATCAAAGATCCAAACACGTACTGAGGAAATACCACATAATCCGGGAGATTGTGGAAAGAGGAGACATCATTGTCGAACGAGTGGCCTCTGCAGACAATATCGCTGATCCGCTTACTAAGCCCTTGCCAGGACCATTGTTTGACAAACATCGCGAAGCAATGGGTCTACGTAGTATGACTAGTTGGCTATAGGGCAAGTGGGAGATTGTAAGAGTGGGTGCCAGTGAGCCAACTGTGTGGCTATGGGCTTTGATGACTCTTTGTATAAACAATCTTTTGTTTAATATTATTTACACTTTTATGGCAATGACTTTATATTACTTCATATTGTTATATTGTGATATACTATTGTTGTTTTGATAAAGACCTTGAATATACTATAGTGTATGTAAGATGTGGTAGAACATGGAGATGCCTATCATGAAATACATCTTATAGTCACTGTATATTCTAAAAACCGTTCCTAGTCGATTGAGCCGTCCGATAATAAGGATAAGGATCGCTCGAGTTTGAGACTAGCATTTGCGATGCGGAGTACCACGTTTCATTGGTAGGGAACATGGAGATGTTCGAAGCATGCAAATGGATATTCATAGGATGAATAATCGAACTACCCTATCCGGACTTTCCAAGTGGTTATCACTTATCGAGTGGATTAAGTCCGCGGTTTTGGTTGTACACCATTAGTCCTTACGACTTGAAACATCATGGAGACTCTATATGCTAGTACTGTGCTTTGACTCGTTTACCGACTCTATGGGGGTCATCAGGTGTCGAGATTGGGTACAGTTACGACACATATAGGAGTCAATGCATTGTTGTCAAGGATTCACCACATACTTGCGAGTGTGGATATCCTATGCGATCTGAGGAGATATTAGTGTGATAAATCTCTGGCCAGAGTAATTGATGTGATTTAAGAAATGGTTTCTTAGTAGCACATGCGATGTCACTAATTTGATCTTCAAGATGTATTGCATAGTTATCGAATCTTGAGCGACTCTCGATATACCAATGGTTGTTGATTCGATCGGGATATATGGATGAAGGGACCGTACTGTACGCTAACCAAAATCTACTGGTTCTTGTAGGCACTATCAGTGATACCTAGGGAATCATGGGGCGATGTTGCTAGGCGCTTTACCATGATTCGTTGGGCAAGTCGGAAAGTGTTGTTCCGAGTCACAAGGAGTTGTGAGCCCACGGCTAGCTGTATCCCTGAACCATTGAGGGTCACACAGTGTAATGGAGTTTTAATCCCCGTTGAGATAGTTAAATTTAAAGAGTTAAATTTAATGAACTAAGGAGTTGGACTTCTTAAATAAGAGTAAGGGAGTAGGATTTCCTAAAATGACATAGGGATGGACATTTTTGGAAACCACTGAATTCGGATTCAGGAAAATTTATTTTGACTTTAAAATGTGCAGAAATGGTTTCTGTGCACATTGGTGAAATCAGTTCATCAATAGGAGTCACGATGAATTTTATATTAATTTCTGAACGAGCGGGCTTTGCTTGTCGGGCCCCAGCTTATGACTAATGGGCCCTAAGGTGTTAGTGGCCTGCATTATAAATGAGTTATTTCAGTACAGAAATTACACACAACAGGTCATAATTTTTGAGACAGAGAAAATTTTCGAACCCTAGCTCTCTCTCTCTGTTCGGCCGACCCCTCCCCCTCTGCCCGAGATTTTCCGGTCTGTGATTTTGAATTGCAGTCTGGAATAGCGAATCAGATTCGTTTATTCTCTTCGCAGAAAACTTCTGATAGATTTTCTAGTGCAATCTATCAGAGGGATTAAACCTCTGTTCGTGGACCTGATTGAAGGAGTTCATCGGTTCCAGGGAGAGACAACAAGAGCAGATCAAATCTGTTGGTGTCCATTAATCTCGTTGCGAGATTGGAGGTAAAATTTAATAACTGTTATTTAAATTTTACACACACAATAATTTAATCGTTGAACGGTTGATACCCACACTATGGAATTGTTCCATAACAAAATTTTTAAACTTCCGCTGCACCGGGTATCAATCGTGATTGATCTGACCGCCAGTTTTTTCCAACAAACTTAATATTGATGGTTCATCTTGACATGTCACAATAAACGACGTCATATTATTGGGCCCTTATTGGACATGAGGTAAAAACGTGGAGGTTGCTTTGAAAGCAATTGGGCTCTACGTTTTGAAAATTATGGTTGGCTGATATTATTCGGGACCATAGTTTGTCAATTGGACTCCATGTTCCCACTAAGGAAAACAGTTTCCCGTTTTCACTAGAGGGTAGTGAAATCGTTAAAATAGTGGGAGTAAGATTCATAAAATAAATTTCGCCTATTTTATGTCTTAGTAAATCAATTAAACAATCACTGATAATTGTCTGTTTTTTTTCAGTATTTCATAAAGACGAATTCGCGCAATCCACTATTCTCTATCCTCGAACAAAATAAACTGACTGGCGCAAACTATACGGAATGGTTCCGTAAGTTGAAGATTGTCTTGACCTCGGAGAAGATGCTCTACGTGTTAGAAAAATATCCTCCGAAGGAAGCACTAGCTGATGTAAGTCCGAAAGAGTTGGCCAAACTTGATACATGGTGGGACCATGATATCAAGGCCAAATGCTATATGCAAGCCTCGATGTCTGATGAACTCCAGAGGCGATTTGAGGACACCGTGAATGCTGCAGACATTCACGTACAACTCAAGGAACTTTTTGGGGCTCAATCGAGAGCTGAAAGGTTCGCTGCTGTAAAAGAGCTAATGACGTGTCGCATGCGTGAAGGGACTTCGGTCCGTGATCATGGGGTAAGAGTGATTTGGCTCATACAGAAGTTGGTAACGCTTGATTTGGTGTTGGAGCATGAACTCAACGTGGACTTATTACTTCTATCTCTTCCTTCTTCGTTTGACGGATTTGTGGTGAATTTCAATATGAACAAGATAGAGGCCTCCCTTGAAGAGATGGTCAATATGCTTGTAACATATGAATCCACTTTAAAGAAGGATAAACCGGCTTTCTTGGTGGGCTCCTCTTCTTCTGCTAAGAAGGGGCCAAGTACAAAGGGTAAGAAACGTTCTGCCCCACCCAAGAAAACCGAACCCAAGAATAAGTACAAGACAAAGACTTCAAACATGGAAAAGTCCAAGGATGTTTGCCATTACTGCAAGAAGCCCGATCATTGGAAACGTAACTGCAAGGAATATCTAGAGCAGTTGCGAACTGCGAAGGGTATGTTCTATATTGAAATAAATGTTTCACTTAATACTACTTCTTGGGTATTGGATACTGGATGTGGATCTCACATTTGCAATGATTTGTAGGTGATGACAAGAAGTCGCAAGCTTAGAATGGGTGAGACCCAGCTGAGGCTCGGAAATGGTTCTAGAGTTGAAGCTAAAGCTGTGGGAGATGTTTATTTAATTTTGCAGAACGATTTTAAGTTACTTTTAAGAGATGTTTTATTTGTTCCAGATTTGATTAAAAACATTATTTCTGTTTCTATGCTTGATAGAGATGGTTATTCTTGCAATTTTGTGAATGAGATTTGCAATATTTACAAGAATGAATGTTTGATTGGAAATGGACAATTTGAAAACGATCTATATAACTTAAAATTAAAAGACGTTCCAATAAATTATGTTGATAAACCGGTAACAACAAACAAAAGGAAAATCGATAGTCAAAATCCGGCAAACCTTTGGAATGCTAGGCTAGGTCATATTTCCTCAAGGAGGATAAACAAGCTAGTGGGAGAGGGCATGTTTGATATGTCTGATATTAACTCTCTACCTACTTGTGAGTCCTGCGTGAAAGGAAAAATGACTAAATCTCCTTTTAAGGGGAAACCTGAGCGTAGTCAAAATCTGTTGGATTTGATCCATACAGATGTTTGTGGTCCATTTAGAATTGGTACTCAATATGGCCACACCTACTTCATTACCTTTACTGATGATTATTCTAGGTATGGGTATTTATATTTAATGAAATATAAGTCTGAAGCATTTGAAAAGTTCAAAGAATTCAAGGCTGAAGTAGAAAACAAGCTAGGTAAAAGTATTAAAGCACTTCGATTGGATCGAGGTGGAGAATACTTAAGTACCGAGTTTTTGGACTATCTGAAAGAGAATGAGATTCTCTCTCAGTGGACTCCTCCTATGACACCTCAGCTAAATGGTGTATCGGAGCGTCGTAATCAAACTTTGTTGGACATGGTTCGATCCATGATGAGCTTCACTGAGCTTCCACCTTCGTTTTGGGGCTACGCGCTTGAAACGGCGGTATTGTTGTTGAACAACGTCCACACCAAAGCAGTGGACAAAACACCATACGAGTTATGGAATGGCAAAGCTCCTAAGTATTCGTACTTGAGGATTTGGGGATGTCCTTCTTACGTGAAGCAGACAGTGGTAGATAAGTTGGATAGTCGATCCACCTTATGTTATTTTGTAGGGTATCCGAAGAATTCAATCGGATATTATTTCTATCATCCTGCTGAAACAAAGGTGTTTGTTTCAAGGAATGCCACCTTCTTGGAGAAGGAGTTCTTATTGGATAAGAAAGGCGAGATGATGGAACTCGAATAAATTCGAGATGAACCCGAAATACAAAATAATGATCCTACACCTCAGGAACCATTGATGGACACGCCTATACCTAGAAGATCCGAGAGGACTTCTAGACCTCCTATTCGATATGGTCTTCTTCTTGAAGGGGATCAAGATGAACCCGACGTTGGATGTGATCCAAGAAACTTCAAGGAAGCAATTTCTGATGCGGATTCAAATTTATGGCTTGAAGCTATGCAGTCGGAAATAGATTTGATGCATACAAACCAAGTTTGGTCTTTAGTAGATCCTCCCGATGGAATTGTTCCAATAGGGTGTAAATGAATCTACAAGAGAAAGATTGGGCCTGATGGTAAGGTATTGACCTACAAGGCACGATTGGTGGCGAAAGGTTATACTCAAAGACAAGGAGTTGACTATGATGAAATCTTTTCACCAGTTGCAATGTTCAAGTCCATAAGAATCCTTATTGCCATAGCTGCTTGGTATGACTATGAGATATGGCAAATGGATGTGAAGACTGCATTTCTTAATGGAAACATTAAGGAAGAGATCTATATGACGCAGCCTGAGGGATACACATCCATGGGAAGCGAGCATAAGGTATGCAAGCTTCAGAGATCAATCTATGGTCTCAAAAAAGCATCAAGAAGTTGGAACCAGAAATTTGATGAAACAATAAAGGATTTTGGTTTCATCAAGAACCCGGAGAAACCATGCGTGTACAAAAAAGTAGTTAAGGATGCTGTGACATTCTTAGTACTTTATGTTGATGACATCCTACTCATTGGGAATGATGTAGGGATGTTGCAGTCAACAAAGATATGGTTATCAGGTAGATTCTCGATGAAGGATTTGGGTGAGGCATCCTATATTCTAGGGATACAGATCTATAGAGATAGATCTAAGAGAATGATAGGACTCACTCAAGCAACCTAAATCAACACCATATTGAAACGGTTTTCAATGGATGGGTCCAAGAGAGGACATCTACCTATGTGTCATGGAGTTTCTCTATCCAAGTCAATGTGTCCCAAGACTGATGAAGAGATAGAGAAAATGACACATGTACCATATGCGTCAGCCATAGGTAGTATCATGTATGGGATGATATCTACCAGACCGGATGTAGCATTTGCTCTGAGTGTCACTAGCAGATATCAAGCTAATCCCGGTCAAATGCATTGGAAAGCCGTGAAGGACATTCTTAAGTACTTACGAAGGACTAAGAATATGTTCATGGTATATGGAGGAAGAGAACTAAAATTGGAAGGCTATACCGACTCTAGCTTCCAAAGTGACGTGGATGACTCGAAGTCAACCTCTGGATTTGTGTTCATGCTCAATGGCGGTGCTGTCTCTTGGAAGAGTTCCAAGCAGGACACCACAGCGGATTCCACCACTGAGGCAGAATACATTGCAGCATCAGCTGCTGCTAAAGAGGCCGTTTGGATGAGGAATTTCGTCCAAGAGTTGGGCGTCATTCCTGAAGTTGTTGGTCCAGTCCCGGTGTACTGTGACAACACGGGTGCCGTTGCTCAGGCAAAGGAACCAAGGTCTCATCAAAGATCCAAACACGTACTGAGGAAATACCACATCATCCGGGAGATTGTGGAAAGAGGAGACATCACTGTCGAAAGAGTGGCCTCTGCAGACAATATCGCTGATCCACTTACTAAGCCCTTGCCAGGACCATTATTTGACAAACATCGCGAAGCAATGGGTCTACGTAGTATGACTAGTTGGATTTAGGGCAAGTGGGAGATTGAAAGAGTGGGTGCCCGGTGAGCCAACTTATGGCTAAGGGCTTTGATGACTCTTTGTATAAACAATCTTTTGTTTAATATAATTTACACTTTTATTAATGGCAATGACTTTATCTTTCTTCATATTGTGATATTGTGATATACTATTGTCGTTTTGATAAAGACCTTGAATATACTATAGTGTATGTAAGATGTGGTAGTACATGGGGATGTCTATCATGAAACACATCTTATAGTCACTGTATATTCTAAACAGTTCCTAGTCGATTGAGCCATCCGTTAATAAGGATAAGGATCGCTCGAGTTTGAGACTAGCATTTGTGATGCAGAGTACCACGTTTCATTGGTAAGGAACATAGAGATGTTCGAAGCATGCAAATGGATATTCATACGATGAATGATCGAACTACCCTATCCGGACTTTCCAAGTGGTTATCATTTGTCGAGTGGATAAAGTCCGCGGTTTTGGTTGTACACCATTAGTCCTTACTACTTGAAACATCATTGAGACTCTATATGCTAGTACTGTGCTTTGACTCGTTTACCGACTCTATTGGGGTCATCAGGTGTCGGGATTGGGTACAGTTACAACACATATAGGAGTCGATGCTTTGTTGTCAAGGATTCACCACATACTTGCGAGTGTGGATATCCTATGCAATCTGAGGAGATATTAGTATGACGAATCTCTGGCCAGAGTACATGATGTGTTTTAAGAAATGGTTTCTTAGTAGCACATGCGATGTCACTATTTGATCTTCAAGATGCATTGCATAGTTATCGAATCTCGAACGACTCTCGATTTACCAATGGTTGTTGATTCGATCGGGATATATGGATGAAGGGACCGTACTGTACGCTAACCAAAATCTATTGGTTCTTGTAGGCACTATCAGTGATACCTAGGGAATCATGGGGCGATGTTGCTAGGCGCTCTTACCATGATTCGATGGGAAAGTCGGAAATTGTTGTTCCGAGTCACAAGGAGTTGTGAGCCCACGACTAGCTGTATCCCTGAACCATTGAGGGTCACACAAAGTAATGGATTTTTAATCCCCGTTGAGATAGTTAAATTTAAAGAGTTAAATTTAATGAACAAAGAAGTGGGACTTCTTATTTAAGAGTAGAGGAGTAAGATTTCCTAAAATGACATAGGGATGAGCATTTTTGGAAATCACTGAATTCGGATTCAGAAAAATTTATCTTGACTTTAAAAGGTGCAGAAATGGTTTCTGTGAACATTGGTAAAATAGGTTTATCAATCAGAGTCACGATGAATTTTATATTAATTTCTGAACATGCGGGCTTTGCTTGTCAGGCTTGAACTTATGACTAATGGGCCCTAAGCTGTTAGCAACCCATATTATAAATAAGTTATTGCAGTACAAAAATTACACAACAGAGGCTCACAATTTTCGAAAAACCCTAGTTTTCTCTCTAAAAGTGGCCGCCCCCCTCCCTCTGCTCGGGAAAAATCCAGCCAGTGAATTTTGAATTACAGTCTGGTTTAACGGATCAAATTCGCTAATTCTCTTCGTAGAAACTTCTGATAGATTTTCTAGTGCAATCTATCAGAGGGATTAAATCTCTGTTCATGGACCTGATTGAAGAATAGTTCGTCCATCAGTTCCAGGGATATACAACAAGAGCAGAGTAATCTGTTGGTGTCCATAATCTCGATTCGAGATTAGAGGTAAAAATTTATAATTGTTATTTAATTTTTACACACACAATTTAATCGTAATGTTTTGATACCCATTATGGAATCGTTCCATATAAAATTTTTAAACTTCCGCTGCACCGGGTATCAATTCTGATTGATCTGATCGCCGTTCTCCAACACCACGTATCCCACTCCTCTAGACTTTGAGCAACTATAATGAGTATGCTAGCACCAGGCGAAACGACTACGACCTAGGCCACTCTATCATAGTTCCCAAACGTCTAAACAAAAAGGGGCGGTTCTGCCCGTTAGAAACAAGATTGGCTCAAGATGAATGAATATCAAAACATAAACATAAGCCACATAAACAACTCAAATAACAACCAAAATACAATTTCCACATGCTAGAACAAGTATTGATGCAATATGTGATTTGAAAGGGAAACTCGAGAACCAATAGTCCCGAGTATGCTATCCCGCTACAATGACTGCTTTTACCTTTCAAGGCAGTAGTTCCAACTTCTGGGAAGCTACAACAAAAGATTGTATCAAAGTCTAACCAATCTAAACAACAACAAGGCTCAAGGTAATTCTCTATACCGTTCTTCGTCCAAATCTCTGAAACGAACAAATGCTGCTAACATAAGGCTCGACAAACTCCAACGAATCTGTACGTAGATGAGAGATGATCAACAACAACGATTACTCACGAGCCAAAGTGCAACAACTCAAAGGGTTCGAAATCTCGAAATTCAAACCGACGGCATAACGGCTATAAACTGAACAAACCGGAAACGCAAACAGCATTTCACTAACGATATAACCTCATAACAATGCCCAAAACAACAATAACAAGGCAACCCCCATCAATCTCAAAATCCAAGTTTTCGAAAATGGCTTCCAAAAATCATAACAAATCCGAACGTTGCTCTAATTCAAAATCGACAGATAATAAACGATCAGAACTCTGTCTAGAACAACATACTCGAATCTCGAACGATTCTAACAACATCCAAAAACTAGAATGTATCCGATCGTAGAAGAACATACAATATAACAGAGCTCTCACTGCAGTGATCGATAATCTGCCTTCAGAAATAAATTCCAACGACCGGATCAAGCTCGGACTGAAATCTGGGAACTTGGAAATGCTTGGAGGCGTCTTCAATGGTGTTCTCGGTTTGGGGGAGGAAGAAGAGTGGATGACCAAGTCAATACAAGTGTAGATAATATATAAAATCCAATAATTGCTTTTTAGTCCCTGAAAAATCAAATTTTTGCAAAAAAGACCCTGATCAAAATCAAGTCGGCTCGTGAACTCTGTAATCTCTGATTAACTCAAATAAATTTATTTAAGATAAAAATGGGGCATTACAATTCTCCCTTACTAAGAAGAGATTTCGTCCTCGAAATCAACAAGAACCACAACTCATAAGATAGAATAAAGAACTAAAGACAGTAAGAAGAACTCACGTCATCCGAATAATTTCGAAAATCGCTGTCTCATGTCAGATTCTGTCTCCCAAGTCGCTTCCTCGACGCTGTGACGGCTCCACAGCACTTTCACCAACGGAATCAACTTGGTTCTGAGTTGCTTTTCTTTCCGATCAAGGATCTGAATCGGTCGTTCAAAATAGCTCAGAGTCTCGTCTAACTCGGCTTCGTCAGGCTGAAGAATATGAGAAGGATTTGGATGATACTTTCGCAGCATAGAGATGTGAAAAACGTCGTGGATACCAGATAAAGACGGAGGAAGTGCAAGTCTGTAGGCAAGATCGCCTATCTTCTCGAGAATCTCATACGGCCCGATGAATCTCGGAGATAACTTCCCTCTCTTACCGAATCTGACAGTGCCTCTGAATGGAGAAATTTTCAGAAAGACTCGGTCTCCCTGATCAAAACTCAGAGGTCTATGCCTGACATTCGCATACTTCGCCTGTCTATCTTGAGCTGACTTCCTTCTGGTCTGAATGATCTTAACCTGCTCTGCCATATCTCTAAGCATCTCCGGTCCCAAATCTGGTGACTCGGACAAATCATCCCAAAACAACGGAGATCGGCACTTTCTACCATACAAAGCCTCAAAAGGCGCCATACCGATACTCGCTTGGAAGCTGTTGTTGTAAGAAAACTCGACAAGAGGCAAAGAATCCTGCCAACTAGTGCCAAAGTCTAGCACTACCGCTCGCAGCATATCCTCTAACGTCTGAATAGTCCGCTCTGACTGTCCATCGGTCTGAGGATGATAAGATGTACTCAGATGCAATCGAGTACCAAGAGCCCCCTGAAGACTGTGCCAAAAGTGAGAAGTGAATCTAGGATCTCTGTCTGAAACGATCGACTTCGGCACACCATGCAATCTCACAACATTGCTAACATACAACTCAGCCATCTGATCATGACGATACGTCATTTTGTACGGAATAAAACCTGCAGACTTCGTCAATCAGTCGATCACTACCCAAATGGCATCGCATCCTCGAACGGATCGTGGTAGCTTCGTGACAAAATCCATGGAAATGTGATCCCACTTTCATTCAGGAACAGATAGGCTGTGCAACAGACCTCCTGGTCGCTTCCGTTCTGCTTTAACTTGTTGACAGTTCAAACACCGAGATACAAACCTCGCCACATCGCTCTTCATTCTCTTCCACCAGAACTGGTTCTTCAAATCGTTGTACATCTTACGACCTCCAGGATGAATGCTGAACCGACTGCAATGAGCCTCTCGGAGAATACGCTGTCTCAACTCCGGAATATCAGGCACAACAATACGATTATTCACCAACAAAACATCATCTCTAACCTGGAATTCAGACTGATGTTCCGATCTGACTTTCTCTACTGAAACCTGAATGCTCGGCTCAAACTTCTGTGCTTCTCTGATTGCAACAAACAACTTTGGCTCGGCTTGAATAGCAAACACTCTGATAGTCTCCCTATCTGTTTCAAACTCTAAACCAGAAGTGACACAATCATCGATCAACTGAGAAACACCAATAGTAGAAAGAGATAAAGAACATAGCTTCCGGCTCAAGGCATCTGCAACTGCATTCGACTTTCCCGGATAATACTTGATTTCACAGTCGAAATCCTTCAACAAGTCCAGCCATCTTCTGAAAGAGTTGATGCCCCGCTAGCCAACTTGTGGCTAAGGGTTTTGAGAGTCTCTTTTTGTAAACAATCTTTGTTTAATATAATATACGTTTTTTAAATGGCGTTCAATTTATCTTATTATTATATAATGATATACTGTTGCTATTTTGATAAAGATCTTGAATATACTAAAGTAAGATGAGATAGTGAATATAGAGAGATCACTGTCATGAAACACATCTTATGTTCATTGTATATTCTAAACAGTTCCTAGTCAATTGAGCTGTCCACAAATAAGGATAAGGATCGCTCGAGATTGAGACTAGCATTTGCGATGCCGAGTACCACGTTTCATTGGTATGGAACATAGAGATGTTCGAAGCATGCAAATGGATATTCATATGATGAATGATCAAACTACCCTATTCGGACTTTCCAAGTGGTTATCACTTATCGAGTGGATATAGTCCGCGATTTTGGTTGTACACCATTAGTTCTTATTACTTGAAACATCATTGAGACTCTATATGCTAGTACTGTGCTTTGACTTGTTTACCGACTCTATTAGGGTCATCAGGTGTCGGGATTGGGTACAATTACGACACATATAGGAGTCGATGCTTTGTTGTCAAGAATTCACCGCACACTTGCGAGTGTGGATATCCTATGCAATCTGAGAAGATATTAGTGTGACGAATCTCTGGCCAGAGTACATGATATGTTTTAGGTTACTTGGTTTCCTAGTAGCACATGCGATGTCACTATTTGATCTTCAAGATGCATTGCATAGTTATCGAATCTCGAACGACTCTTGATTTACCAATAGTTGTTGATTCGATCAGGATATATGGATAAAGGGACCGTACTGTACGCTAACCAAAATCTATTGGTTCTTGCAGGCACTATCAGTGATACCTAGGGAATCATGGGGCGATGTTGCTAGGCGCTCTTACCATGATTCGTTGGGTAAGTCGAAAATTGTTGTTCCGAGTCACAAGGAGTTGTGAGCCCACGGCTAGCTGTATCCCTGAACCATTGAGGGTCACACAAGTAATGGATTTTTAATCCCCATTGAGATAATTAAATTTAAAGAGTTAAATTTAGTAAATAAAGAAGTGGGACTTCTTATTTAAGAGTAAAGAGAGTAAGATTTCCTAAAATGACATAGTGATTGACATTTTTGGAAACCACTGAATTCGGATTCAGAAAATTTGTCTTGACTTTAAAAGATGCAGAAATGGTTTCTGTGCACATTGGTGAAATTGGTTTATCAATCTGAGCCACGACGAATTTTATATTAATTTTTGAACATGCGGGCTTTGCTTGTCAGGCTTGAACTTATGACTAATGGATCCTAAGCTGTTAGCAGCCCACATTATAAATAATTTATTGCAGTGCAGAAATTTAACAACACAAGGTCATAAATTTTCGAAAACCCTAGAGAGCTTCTCTCTAGTTTCGGCCGCCCACCTTCCCTCTGTCTTTGAGATTTTTCAGTCTGCAAATTTCGAATTTGCAGTCTGAATTAGCAGATCAGATCTATTATTTCTCTTCGTAGAAACTTCTGATAGACTTTCTAGTGCAGTCTATCAGAGGGATTAAACTTCTGTTCGTGGACCTGATTGAAGAAACATTCGTTCATCAGTTCCTGGGATATACAACAAGAGCAGTTTAATCTGTTGGTGTCCATAATCTCGTTTCGAGATTTTAAGGTAAAATTTACATAGTTTAAATTTTATTTTATCAATTTTAATCGTAGGAATTTGATACCCATATGCAATCGTTCCATATAAAATTTTAAAACTTCCGCTGCAATGGGTATCACTTTCTTTTTCGATCCGGAGAACGACCGTGTTCCTACAGTGGTATCAGAGCCAGGTTGTTCTCGGATTTTACGATTAAAATTTATTCGATTGTACCAGCCTCGATTTTTAAGAAAAATAAAACGAAAATTTTAAATTAAATTCCAGGGCAATCGGGCAGCGACTTGATCGCTGCCCATGGGCAGCGATTGGCTGCCCACCTCCACGTGGGCAGCCCTGTCCCACGTGGAGGCCGGGCTGCCCGGGATTGTCCCGGGCAGTCCGGAAATTTTAAAATTTAATTTTTTGATTTTTTGAAATTTTTGAAATTTTAGTTTTTGGTCCGATTGAAAATTGTTTTGATTGGTCCACGAGGCATCAGATCAAATTGTTTGAGTCCGAAATTTTAAAATTTGATTTTTGGATAAATTTGAATTTTTTGGAAAATTTATAAATTTTATCCATTAAATTAGTTTTTATAAAATTAATAATTTTGGTACTATTGATAATAAAATATGATTTTATGTATAAAATTGGATTTTATATGTAAAATATGATTTTATGGATAAACTAGATAAAATATGATTTTATATATAAAATGAGATTTTATGTATGAAATATGATTTTATCTATTTATATTTATTGCCATTGCATGATATCCAATAAATTAATTTTTGAATTAAATATTATTGGATAAGGATGATCGATTGCCATGATCAATATTATAGGTGTATGTTAGGTTGTTTACATTTGGTTTTAATTATTGTAGTTGGATTTATTAATGGGCCTGGTTTATGGCCCAATATGAATTGTCATATGTTGGTTTATGGCCCGTTCCCACCCCTTAAATATGTATCCCATGCTTGTCATCAAAATTTATTGTAAATTTTAGACTTAGTGGGAGATGAAGATTTGAAGGCAAAGGTGGGCCCAGCAGACAATAAAGACCGAAGAAATGTAAATTGAAAGCTCAATGTAATAGGATTGCATTGCATACTTGCATATTACCTAGGATTGGACTTAGACTCGTGATTGGCAACCACGAGTCGATTAGTAATGGAATCGATCATCCTAAAATAATATATGATATTATTGTTGTATGCATGTTTAGACTAAATTGTATGAATCTCGCAAGCATACAAATTTTAAATGATGAGACAAATTTTCAAAATTAAAATCCCTCATTTTAAATATGATTTAAAATTGATATCAAGATAAACAAAAGGGCATTTAAATATTGTTTAAATGTTCCTACCTTCCATCAACGATCAATGTATGAGATGCTACCCGCGAATACGGTCCGGCTAATATTATTGGGGGGGCCCGTTCGTTGGAAAGTTGTACATTGGATCGACACATGTTGTAAGTTAGATGGAACTCCCATGGGATTGGCTCATATTATTGGGGATCCACATGGCGACCGTCCATCACAACTTAATATTGATAGGTCATCTTGACGTGTCATAATAAACGGCGTCCTATTATTGGGCCCTTATTGGACATGAGGTAAAAACATGGAGGTTGCTTTGGAAGCAATAGGGCTCTACCATTTGAAAATTATGGTTGGTTTATATTATTCGGGACTATAGTTTGTCAATTGGACTCCATGTTCCCACTAAAGAAAATGTTTCTCGTTTTCACTAGAGGGTAGTGAAATCGTTAAAATAGTGGGAGTGAGATTCATAAAATAAATTTCGCCTTATTTTATGTCTTAGTAAATTAATTAAACAATCACTGATTATTGTCTATTTCTTTTCAGCATTTCATTAAGATGAATTCGCGCAATCCACTATTCTCTATTCTCGAACAAAACAAACTGACTGGCGCAAACTATACAGAATGGTTTCGTAAGTTGAAGATTGTCTTGACCTCGGAGAAGATGTTCTACTGTTAGAAAAATCTCCTCCGAAGGAAGCACCAGCTGATATAAGTCCGGAAGAGTTGGCCAAACTTGATAAATGGTGGGACCATGATATCAAGGCCAAATGCTATATGCAAGCTTCGATGTCTGATGAACTCCAGATGCGATTTGAGGATATCGTGAATGCTGCTGACATTCACGCACAACTCAAGTAACTTTTTGGGGCTCAATCGAGAGCTGAAAGGTTCTCTACTGTAAAAGAGTTAATGACGTGTCGCATGCGTGAAGGGACTTCGGTCCGTGATCATGGGGTACGCGTGATTTGGCTCATTTAGAAGTTGGTAACGCTTGAATTTGTATTGGAGCATGAACTCAATGTGGACTTATTACTTCTCTCTCTTCCTTCATCGTTTGACGGTTTTGTGGTGAATTTCAATATGAACAAGATAGAGGCCTCCCTTGAAGAGATGGTCAATATGCTTGTAACGTATGAATCCACTTTAAAGAAGGATAAACCGGTTCTCTTGGTAGACTCCTCTTCTTCTGCTAAGAAAGGGCCAAGTACAAAGGGTAAGAAACGTTCTGCCCCATCGAAGAAAACCGGACCCGAGAAGAAGAACAAGACAAAGGCTTCAAACATGGAAAAATCCAAGGATGTTTGCCATCACTGCAAGAAACCCGGTCATTCGAAACGTAACTGCAAGGAATATCTCGAGCAGTTGCGAACTGCGAAGGGTATGTTTTATATTGAAATAAATGTTTCACTTAATACTACTTCTTGAGTATTGGATACCGGATATGGATCTCACATTTGCAATGATTTGCAGGTGATGACAAGAAGTCGCAAGCTTAGGATGGGTGAGACCCAGCTGAGGCTCGGAAATGGTTCTCGAGTTGAAGCCAAAGCTGTGGGAGACATTTGTTTAATTTTGCAGAATGATTTTAAGTTATTTTTGAGAGATGTTTTATACGTGCCAGATTTGGTTAAAAATATTATTTCTATTTCTATGCTTGATAGAGATGGTTTTTCTTGCAATTTTGTGAATAGAATTTGCAATATTTACAAGAATGAATGTTTAATTGGATGTGGACAACTTGAGAATGATCTATATAACTTAAAATTAAAAGACGTTCCAATTAATTATGTTGATAAACCGGTAACAACAAATAAAAGGAAAATTGATAATCAAAACCCGACAAACCTTTGGCATGCTAGGCTAGGTCATATTTCTTCAAGGAGGATGAACAAGCTAGTGGGAGAGGGCATGTTTGATATGTCTGATATTAACTCTCTACCTACTTGTGAGTCCTACCTCAAAGGAAAAATGACTAAATCTCCTTTCAAAGGGAAGCCAGAGCGTAGTCAAAATCTATTGGATTTGATCCATATAGATGTTTGCGGACCATTTAGTATTGGTACAAAATTTGGTCACACCTACTTCATTACCTTTACTGATGATTATTCTAGGTATGGGTACTTATATTTGATGAAATATAAGTCTGAATCATTTGAAAAGTTCAAAGAATTCAAGGCTGAAGTAGAAAACAAACTAGGTAAGAGTATTAAAGCACTTCGATCAGATCGAGGTGGAGAATACTTAAGTACCGGGTTCTTGGATTATCTAAAAGAGAATGGGATTCTCTCTCAGTGGACTCCTCCTATGACACCTCAGCTGAATGGTGTTTCGGAGCATCGCAATCGAACCTTGTTGGACATGGTTCGATCTATGATGAGCTTCACTGAGCTCCCACCTTTGTTTTGGGGCTATGCTCTTGAAACGGCGGTATTGTTGTTGAACAACGTCCAAACTAAAGCAGTGGACAAAACACCATACGAGTTATGGAATGGCAAAGCTCCTAAGTATTCGTACTTGAGGATTTGGGGATGTCCTTCTTACGTGAAGCAGACAGTGGGAGATAAGTTGGATAGTCGATCCACCTTATGTTATTTTGTAGGGTATCCGAAGAATTCAATCGGATATTATTTCTATCATCCTACTGAAACAAAAGTGTTTGTTTCAAGGAATGCCACCTTCTTGGAGAAGGAGTTCTTATTGGATAAGAAAGGCAAGATGATGGAACTCGAAGAAATTCGAGAAGAACCCGAGATACAAAATAACGATCCTATACCTCAAGAATCATCACAAGACATGCCTATTACTAGAAGATCCGAGAGGACTTCTAGGCCTCCTATTAGATATGGTCTTCTTCTTGAAGGGGATAAAAGTGAACCCGACATTGGATGTGATCCAAGAAACTTCAAGGAAGCAATTTCTGACGCGGATTCAAATTTATGGCTTGAAGCTATGCAATCGGAAATAGATTTGATGCATACAAACCAAGTTTTGTCTTTAGTAGATCCTCCCGATGGAATTGTTCCAATAGGGTGTAAATGGATCTACAAGAGAAAACTTGGGCCTGATGGTAAGGTACTGACCTACAAGGCACGATTGGTTGCAAAAGGTTACACTCAAAGACAAGGTGTTGACTATGATGAAACTTTTTAACCAGTCGCAATGTTCAAGTCCATAAGAATCCTTATTGCCATTGCTGCATGGTATGACTATGAGATATGACAAATAGATGTGAAGACTGCATTCCTTAATGGAAAAATTAAGGAAGAGATCTATATGATGAAGCCCAAGGGATTCACATCCATGGGAAGCGAGCATAAGGTATGTAAGCTTCAGAGATCGATCTATGGTCTCAAACAGGCATCAAGAAGTTGGAACCAGAAATTTGATGAAACAATAAAGGATTTTGGTTTCATCAAGAACACGGAGGAACCATGCGTGTACAAGAAAGTAGTTAAGGATGCGGTAACATTCTTAGTACTTTATGTTGATGACATACTACTCATTGGGAATGATGTAGGGATGTTGCAGTCAACAAAGATATGGTTGTCAGGTAGATTCTCGATGAAGGATTTGGGTGAGGCATCCTATATTCTAGGGATACAGATCTATAGAGATAGATCTAAGAGAATGATAGGACTTACTCAAGCTACCTACATCGACACTATATTGAAAAGGTTTTCAATGGATGAGTCCAAGAGAGGACATCTACCTATGTGTCATGGAGTCTCTCTATCCAAGTCTATGTGTCCCAAGACTGACGAAGAGATAGAGAAAATGACACATACCATATGCGTCAGCCATAGGGAGTATCATGTATGGGATGATATCTACCAGATCGGATGTGGAATTTGCTCTGGGTGTCACGAGCAGATATCAAGCCAATCCCGGTCAAATGCATTGGAAAGCCGTGAAGGATATTCTTAAGTACTTGAGAAGAACTAAGAATGTATTCATGGTTTATGGAGGAAGAGATCTGAAATTGGAAGGCTATACCGACTCTAGCTTCCAAAGTGATGTGGATGACTCGAAGTCAACCTCTGGATTTGTGTTCATGCTCAATGGCGGTGCTGTCTCTTGGAAGAGTTCCAAGCAGGACACCACAGCGGATTCCACCACTGAGGTAGAATACATTGTGGCATCAGCTGCTGCTAAAGAGGCCGTTTGGATGAGGAATTTCGTTCAAGAGTTGGGCGTTATTCCTGAAGCTGTTGGTCCAGTCCCGGTGTACTGTGACAACGCGGGTGCCGTTACTCAGGCAAAGGAACCAAGGTCTCATCAAAGATCCAAACACGTACTGAGGAAATACCACATCATCCGGGAGATCGTGGAAAGAGGAGACATCACTGTCGAGAGAGTGGCCTCTGCAGACAATATCGCTGATTCACGTACTAAGCCCTTGCTGGGACCATTATTTGACAAACATCGCGAAGCAATGGGACTACGTAGTATGACTAGTTGGCTTTAGGGCAAGTGGGAGATTGACAGAGTTGATGCCCCGCTAGCCAACTTGTGGCTAAGGGTTTTGAGAGTCTCTTTTTGTAAACAATCTTTGTTTAATATAATATACGTTCTTTAAATGGCGTTCACTTTATCTTATTATTATATAATGATATACTGTTGCTATTTTGATAAAGACCTTGAATATACTAAAGTAAGATGAGATAGTGAATATAGAGAGATCACTGTCATGAAACACATCTTATGTTCACTTTATATTCTAAACAGTTCCTAGTTAATTGAGCCATCCACAAATAAGGATAAGGATCGCTCGAGATTGAGACTAGCATTTGCGATGCCGAGTACCACGTTTCATTGGTATGGAACATAGAGATGTTCGAAGCATGCAAATGGATATTCATATGATGAATGATTGAACTACCCTATTCGGACTTTCCAAGTGGTTATCACTTATCGAGTGGATATAGTCCGCAGTTTGGGTTGTACACCATTAGTCCTTATTACTTGAAACATCATTGAGACTCTATATGCTAGTACTGTGCTTTGACTCGTTTACCGATTCTATTAGGTTTTCAGGTGTCGGGATTGGGTACAGTTACGATACATATAGGAGTCGATGCTTTGTTGTCAAGGATTCACCGCACACTTGCGAGTGCGGATATCCTATGCAATCTGAGGAGATATTAGTGTGACGAATCTCTGGCCAGAGTACATGATGTGTTTTAGGTTACTTGGTTTCCTAGTAGCACATGCGATGTCACTATTTGATCTTCAAGATGCATTGCATAGTTATCGAATCTCGAACAACTCTCGATTTACCAATGGTTGTTGATTCGATCGGGATATATGGATGAAGGGACCGTACTGTACGCTAACCAAAATCTATTGGTTCTTGCATGCACTATCAGTGATACCTAGGGAATCATGGGGCGATGTTGCTAGGCGCTCTTACCATGATTCGTTGGGTAAGTCGGAAATTGTTGTTCCGAGTCACAAGGAGTTGTGAGCTCACGGCTAGCTGTATCCCTGAACCATTGAGGGTCACACAAGTAATGAATTTTTAATCCCCGTTGAGATAATTAAATTTAAAGAGTTAAATATAGTGAATAAAGAAGTGGGACTTCTTATTTAAGAGTAGAGGGAGTAAGATTTTCTAAAATGACATAGTGATGGACATTTTTGGAAACCACTGAATTCGGATTCAGAAAATTTGTCTTGACTTTAAAAGATGCAGAAATGGTTTCTGTGCACATTGGTGAAATTGGTTTATCAATCTGAGCCACGATGAATTTTATATTAATTTCTGAACATGCGGGCTTTGCTTGTCAGGCTTGAACTTATGACTAATGGGCCTAAGCTGTTAGCAGCCCACATTATAAATAAGTTATTGTAGTGCAGAAATTAAACAACACAAGGTCATAAATTTTCGAAAACCCTACAGAGCTTCTCTCTAGTTTCGGCCGCCCCCCTTCCCTCTGTCTTTGAGATTTTTCAGTCTGCAAATTTTGAATTTGCAGTCTGAATTAGCAGATCAGATCTGTTATTTCTCTTCGTAGAAACTTCTGATAGACTTTCTAGTGTAGTCTATCAGAGGGATTAAACTTCTATTCATGGACTTGATTGAAGAAACGTTCGTTCATCAGTTCATGGGATATACAACAAGAGCAGTTTAATCTGTTGGTGTCCATAATCTCGTTTCGAGATTTTAAGTTAAAATTTACATTGTTTAAATTTTATGTTATCAATTTTAATCGTAGGAATTTGATACCCATATGGAATCGTTCCATATAAAATTTTAAAACTTCCGCTGCAACGGGTATCACTTTCTTTTTCGATCCGGAGAACGACCGTGTTCCTACATCTTCTCTGTCTCATATTCAGCTCTGCCTGTGAAAACAATTACTTAAGACTCTTATGATCAGAAAAGATCTCGAAAGACTCACCAAAAAGATAGTGACGCCAGATCTTCAGAGCAAATACAATCGCAGCTAGTTCTAGATCATGAACCGGATAACGAGTCTCGTGCGGTTTCAGCTGCCTCGATGCATACGCTATCACATGATTATGCTGCATAAGAACACAACCCAAGCCTCGGTTAGAAGCATCACAATAGACTGTGAAACCTCCAGTACCCTTCGGAATAGAAAGAATTGGAGCACTGGTCAGTCTCCCTTCAGATCAACAAAGCTAGCCTCACAATCTGCAGTTCAGACAAAAGGCGCATTCTTCTGAGTCAGCTGGGTAATAGGCTTGGCAATAGACGAGAAACCCTCGATGAATCGGTGATAATAACCAGCTAAACCCATGAAGCTTCGGATCTCAAGTACTGATGTCGATCTAGGCCAATTCATAACCGCTTCAATCTTGCTGGGATCGATAGAAATCCCATCTTCAGAAATAATATGACCAAGAAAGACAACTCGATCTAACCAGAATTCACACTTAGACAGCTTGGCAAACAACTGCACAACTCGCAAAATCTGCAGTACGGTCCTCAAGTGCTCTGCATGGTCAGTACGGTTCTTCGAGTAGATAATAATATCATCGAGAAAGATAATGACAAACTCATCTAAATAATGCTGAAAGATACAGTTCATCAAACCCATAAAAGCCGCTGGAGCGTTAGTCAAACCGAACGGCATGACTATAAACTCAAAATGACCATACCTCGTTCTGAATGCGGTCTTAGGAACGTTTTCCTCTCGCACTCTCAACTGGTGATAACCTGACCTCAGATCAATCTTAGAGTAGAAAGAAGAACCCTGCAGTTGATCAAAAAGGTCATCTATTCGGGGTAAAGGATACCTGTTCTTAACTATAGCCTGATTCAATTGGCGGTAGTCGATACAGAGCAAAATAGAACCATCCTTCTTCCGAACAAAAAGCACAGGAGCACCCCAAGGCGATACAATAGTTCTGATGTATCCCTTGGCAATTAAATCCTCAAGCTGCTCCTTCAATTCTCTCAATTCAATAAGTGTCATACGATACGGAGCTTTGGAGATAGGTTGAGTACCTGGCACTAAGTCAATGCTGAATTCGATTTCTCGAATAAGTGGCAAACCAGGAACATCTTCCGGGAACACATCAGCAAATTCTCTAACCACCGGTAAATCTACCAAAGCTGGGCTAGATTTCAGTACATCAACCGCATACACTAAAAATCCTTCTGCACCTTTCTGTAGCAAACGAGTCATAGATAACACTGATATCAAAGGAATTCTAGATCTAGAACCCTTACCAAAGAATTTCCACTCGTCTGCCATTTCAGGTCTGAACCTGACAACTTTCAGAAAGCAATCGACGGTTGCCCTGTACTTGGTTAAAGCATCTATACCGACAATACAATCAAAATCTGACAATCCAAGTGCAATACAGTCGAATTCTAACAAATTCCCCTCAAAACAAAGTTCACAGTTCTTGACTAGTCTGACAGAAACAATTCCTCCACCCAAAGGTGAAGTAACAGCTACTACTGTAGGCAACAATTCAGTTGGCAAAGCATGCAATAACACAAATTTCTCAGAGATAAAGGAATGGGAAGCACCCGTATCAATAAAGACATGAGCAGAATAACCAAAAATCGAACAGTTACCTGCTATAACATCATCAGGTGCTGCCTGAGCCTGATCCTCTGTCAGAGCAAAGACACGTGCTTGCTGTCTCGGAGGCTGGTTCGCACTAGAGTTACCTCCTTGTCTGTTCTGCTGCTGAGGCAGGAAAGAGTGCACTGCAGAAGACTGCCTCTGGGGTTGAGCTGCAGGTCGAGATGAGCTCCCACTCTGAGCTCGATCTCTAAAATGTTGCGGACACACCTTAGAGAATTGTCCCGGTTGCTGACAGGTGTTACAATTACCAAAGACTCCCACACACTGATCTGGTGAGTGTCTTCCCCCACACTTGCTGCAGTAATGGCTGAAGATCCAGAACTCTATCCTGGACCGAATTGCTTCGAACCACTGGAACTAGAAGAACTGTTCCCCTGCCTCTTGAACTGTTTACCTCTTGCTTTGTACTGATCTTTTCTGTTTCCCCCAGTGTTTCCACCTTCATACCTTTGCTGCTGGTTCTGATGCTGCGGTGGCTGATTCTGATACTGAGATGGTTGGTTCTGATACTGCCTCTGCTGCTGAGGTGCCACCTGATTACCTCTTTGCCACCACAAGCCTGCTTCTACTCCCTTTGCGTGATTCATGGCATCCGCAAAGTTGTTAGGCCTGTTGGTGTTTACCAATGTGAAGACGTCGGGGTTCAAACCATTGATGAACTGATCTGCCTTAGCTTCTTCATCTCCGGCAATTAGCAGCGCAAAACGCAACAGACTATCAAACTTAGCCATGTACTCTTCAATGTTCAGATTCCCTTGCCTCAGGTTGGCAAACTCTGCTCCCTTATCTTTGCGATACGAGATAGGGAAAAACCGCTTATAAAATTCAGATTTAAAAAGAGTCCAAGTAACTTCCGTACCTCTACTCTCCATTTCTTTCTTTGTCATGATCCACCAGCTCTTAGCAACCCCACGTAGCTGATGAATGACTAACCTGATTCTGCGGTCATCTGTGTAATCAATGGAATCGAACAGCTGATCAATATCATCCAACCAACTCTCGCAGTCAACTGGATTTTCTGAACCCATCAATAACGGCGGATTGAACGATTGAAACCTCTTCAGCAAGGTTTCCATAGGCGTTGCTGAAGCATCCAACTGATCAACTTCAGTGCTAGCTTGCTCAGTCGCAGGGATAACTGGTGGTGTGTTTCTATTTATCACTCGACAAGGACCCATCTGATAATCAAAGGTTAGGACATGAGATATCTCAATCGCTACAATCAGTGCCCTTACAACCGCTTGGAATACCGGATACCAGTCGATAACAGAAACAGTTATATCTCAAGAAGATCATGCTTTATAAATTAAATCACATAACCATGTAATTCAATAATTCTCAATAATAAAGCATGCTCTCATGGAATTAAGTACACAGTTAAAATAATTCAAACACATGCGAGGAGCCAATCCACGCAGACTCGATCTACCCGCTCACTCTAGTTCGACCAAGAATCTTAATGCTCTAATACCACTTAATGTGAGACCTCGGTTCCAAACAACTAATCTCGGGATTAGACAACACTAAGACATACAATAACCAAAGGTTAAAGCAATAAAAGAAATTTTTTTTTTTTTAAAAGAGAACAGTGTCGCGCTCGATCCGGCAAAAATCCAGGATCGAGCGCACCACTTCTCTCAACTCTCTGCCGAGAAAAATTAAGGTGCCGCGCTCGATCTGGAAAAAAGCCAGGATCGAGCGCACCATTTTTCTGAAACCTCTGCCTCAAACAAAATAGGGGCTGCGCTCGATCCTGGCTTTTCCTAGGATCGAGCGCACCCTGGGAAGAAAAAACAAATCAGAACAGGGCAACCTAACCAACTCAAACCAACAATATTAATAACAACATGCATCAATCCAAATGCAACATAATCTCGACTACTTGATACAAAATCAATTCTTCCAACTAGTACATAAAATTATGGAGTTCAATAACTGTTCAAAGTAGAGGACATGCAACAACAACATAACGATGAAGTTCGATATCTAAACATGTTCCAATATCACTAGGTAGACATGCTGACACGACTTCTAAACCGAGTCTCACTACTAGCTCTCCCTCTTGATGTTAACCAGGCCTTCGCTGACTTGGTCCTGCCCCACCTGTTGCCAAGTACACATACAAAACAAAGCAACAGCCGGATCACCGATGATAATGATAATCCCAGTAAAAGCAACATAACAAGTAATACAACAGTAAACATGCTTTCAAAACAACAACGAAATCACAAACAATGTAATGAAATGCATGTCTTTAAACCGGGATATCAAATCTGATAAACGAGGGATTGCTGTTGTGCTTTTGGGATCCCGAGGATGAGATCACGTAATGACTCACCGACTCTCCCAATCGAGGTGGTTCCACGTATCCCACTCCTCTAGACTTTGAGCAACTATAATGAGTATGCTAGCACCAGGCGAAACGACTACGACCTAGGCCACTCTATCATAGTTCCCAAACGTCTAAACAAAAAGGGGCGGTTCTGCCCGCTAGAAAAAAGATTGGCTCAAGATGAATGCATATCAAAACATAAACATAAGACACATAAACAACTCAAATAACAACCAAAATACAAGTTCCACATGCTAGAACAAGTATTGATGCAATATGTGATTTGAAAGGGAAACTAGAGAACCAATAGTCCCGAGTATGCTATCCCGCTACAATGACTGCTTTTACCTTTCAAGGCAGTAGTTCCAACTTCTGGGAAGCTACAACAAAAGATTGTATCAAAGTCTAACCAATCTAAAAAACAACAAGGCTCAAGGTAATTCTCTATACCGTTCTTCGTCCAAATCTCTGAAACGAACAAATGCTGCTAACACAAGGCTCGACAAACTCCAACGAATCTGTACGAAGATAAGAGATGATTAACAACAACGATTACTCACGAGCCAAAGTGCAACAACTCAAAGGGTTCAAAATCTCAAAATTCAAACCGACAGCATAACGGCTATAAACTGAACAAACCGGAAACGCAAACAGTAGTTCACTAACGATATAACCTCATAAAAATGCTTAAAACAACAATAACAAGGCAACCCCCCATCAATCTCAAAATCCATGTTTTCGAAAATGGCTTCCAAAAATCATAACAAATCCGAACGTCGCTCTAATTCAAAACCGACAGATAATAAACGATCAGAACTCTGTCTAGAACAACATACTCGAATCTCGAATGATTCTAACAACATCCAAAAACTAGAATGTAACTCTGTCTAGAACAACATACTCGAATCTCGAACGATTCTAACAACATCCAAAAACTAGAATGTATCCGATCGTATAAGAACTTACAATATAGCAGAGCTCTCACTGCAGTGATCTATAATCTGCCTTCAGAAATAAATTCCAACGGCCAGATCGAGCTCGGACTGAAATCTGGGAACTTGGAAATTCTTGGAGGCGTCTTCAATGGTGTTCTCGGTTTGGGGGAGGAAGAAGAGTGGATGACCAAGTCAATACAATTGTAGATAATATATAAAATCCCATAATTGCTTTTTAGTCCCTAAAAAATCCAATTTTTGCAAAAAGGACCCTGATAAAAATCAAGTCGGCTCGTGAACTCTGTAATCTCCGATTAACTCAAATAAACTCATTTAAGTTAAAAACGGGGCGTTACACTCGCCGACCTCCTGGCCAAGCCTAAGAAGAGTAGAACAACTCGAAAACGTCTAAAAGGAGAGGGAATTCTCGGAATTGGCAAATCAAAATGAAGCATCGGCCTTCTATTTATAGACCACGATCGGAACCTCCGATCCTCGATCGGAACTTCCGTTCCTCGATCGGAACGTCCGATCCTGCCATCGGAGCTTCCGAAGATCCTCATCTTCCACGTGTCAAACTATCACTGGTTGACTTTGGATAGGGGTGATCGGAGCTTCCGATCCTGCCACACGTCATGCCTGACGTAATATCATCGGAGCTTCCGATCCTGCATCGGAGATTTCGATCTGTCCGATACCCAATTTGTTTAATTAGCATTGATTAATCCCTTAATCACTGATTTCGGGTACGGACTACCATATTTATGGTATCAGAGCATGCAAAGTATTCTTGGAATTTAGATTCTACATAAGATAACCATTAGGTTAATTTTGTAGGTGGCAGATCGTGATGACCAGAGTTCTCATGGCAGTATTGGTGGGCGTTGGGGTGATGCCGACCGGGAGCCTCATCAGGAATGCCGCCATCGTCATCGAGATGAGGACCATTTTAGTGTACGTCAATTCTTGCAGATGTGGCCTAAGCCCTTGGGCGGAGGCGAGTCTCCGGAAGAGGCAGAGAACTGGTCAGACCGCATGGAGACGAATTTCCGGACGTTTCACTGCACTGAGGACCAGAAGATGGAGACACTGGGTTATCTTCTGGATGGACGTGCGCGCAGGTGGTGGAGGTTTACTTCTGCACCTTTTGTTGCGGCGAGAGGAGTGGCCACCTAGGCCGAATTCCGTACAGCTTTCCACAAGCTATATTTTCCTCCTGCACTCCGACAGATGAAGGCAGGTGAGCTTCTGAGCTTGCGGCAGGGAGCTTTGTCTATTGATGAGCACCAGCAAAAGTTCTTTGATCTGTTAGCCTATTGCCCGGAGATTGCCGACAGCTCCGAGATGAAGTATAATATGTTCATTCAGGGCCTTAACCTTGAGATCCATGACCATTTGGCGGTTTGTGACGACATGTCCTACGATGGTTTGGTGAGCTGTTGTCACCAGGCAGAGGACAGCATTCGGAGGAACAGGTCTTTCTCTCAGTCGAGACATGCTAGTTCTTTAGGTCCCCGTGCCCAATCTTTCAAGAAGTCTGGATCTACTTCTTCTTCCTCTGGCTCTACTGGTGTTGTCCGTTTTGGTAAGAAGGATAAGTGTGATCACTGTGGGAAGAACCATCCGACCGACCATTGCCGTAAAGCTTCTGGAGCTTGTTTCCATTGTGGAGAGACTGGTCATATCCGGAGGGATTGTCCACTATCTGGGGGAGGCGGTTCAGGCTCTGGTTCAGGATCTAGTTCTCAGGCCTCCGTTCAGTAGAGGTCGCAGGGACAGCCTGCTGGGAGTTCTCATTTGAGGCCACGAGCTTCTGGCCAGGTGTTTGCCCTGAGACATGATCAGGTAGTGGAGGAGAATGAGAAAGTCATCGCAGGTACATTTCTGCTTTATGGTATACCTGCTCTTGTACTCATTGACACTGGTGCATCTCATTCCTTCGTTTCTGCAGGTTTTGTTAAGAGGCATAAGTTACCTTGCATTTCACTAGACGTAGTAGTTTCTGTTTCTACTCTGATGGGTCAATCTGCTTTGGCCAAGCACCTAGTGATGGGTTTCCCTTTAGAGTTCGAGGGTAACATTTTGATTGCGAATCTCATGGTCCTTGCGATGGATGATTTTGATTGCATTATGGGAATAAATATGTTGACTACCTATCGAGCTTCAGTGGACTGCAATCAGAGATTAGTACGCTTTCATCCGGAATGGAGTGAGAGCTGGTTTTTCTATGGTAAGGGAGCGCGACCCCCGATGCCACTAGTATCTGCTTTGAGAGCCTATCGAGCTCTAGAGTCTGGCGGGGAAGGTTACCTTATCTATGAATTTGATTTGTCTGCTGAGAGCGTTGGGATATAGAGCATTCCGGTCGTGGATGAATTTCCAGATGTATTTCCTGATGAGATTCCGGGTTTTTCTCCTGTTAGGGAAGTCGAGTTTGACATAGAGTTGATGTCTGGTACTTCTCTTATTTCTCGAGCACCGTATCATCTAGCTCCGTCAGAGATGCGAAAGTCAAAGAATCAGCTACAGGATCTTTTCGATAAGGGGTACATTCGTCCTAGTGTATATCCTTGCGGAGCTCCTGTTCTTTTTGTAAAGAAGAAGGATGGGTCGATGCAGCTGTGCATTGACTATCGGCTGCTGAATCGAGTCCCTGTGAAGAACAAGTATCCTTTGCCTCATATTGATGACTTGTTTGATCAGATGCAGGGCACTTCAGTTTACTCCAAGATTGAAGTTGTACTTAATTGGTTGCGACCGAAGACGGTTGCTGAGATCCGTAGCTTTCTGGGTCTAGCAGGATATTATCGTCGCTTAATTTTGAATTTCTCTCAGCTAGCTCGACCTTTGACGCAGCTTACCCGCAAGGGTGTGGATTTCGAGTGGTCCTCCGAGTGTGAGGAGAACTTCTGTGAGCTTCGACGACGGTTGACTTTTTCGCCGATGTTGGCATTACCGTCAGGATCTGGAGGGTATGTGGTGTACACTGAAGCTTCTCGTCAGGGGTTAGGTTGTGTCCTGACTCAGAATGGGCATGTGATCGCATACGCTTCTAGACAGCTGAAGCTTCACGAGGACAACTACCCAGTCCATGATTTGGAATTGGCAGCCATTGTGTTCGCTTTGAAGATCTGGTGTCATTATCTGTATGGCGAGAAATTTGAGATCTTCACCGACCATAAGAGTCTCAAGTATTTGTTCACTCGGGCGGAGTTGAACATGAGGCAGAGATGTTGGATGGACTTGTATAAGGACTATGATTGCAAGATTAAGTACCATCCGGGAGCTGCTAATCTCACCGATGATGCATTGAGTCGCTAGGTGCGACTATCCACACTTCAGACTTGTTCAATGTCTAGTGCGATAAGTGACTTTTGTACTTCAGGATATACTTTCAAGCATAAGAAATGTATGCAGAGTATCCAGATGTTTGCGATTTTATCTGAGCCAGCTTTGTATTCGCGGATTCGAGATGCTCAGATTTCTGATTCGAAGACCTAGCGTTTCGCTCGTCTAGCTAGCGAGGGTAGCTCGTCTGGATTTCATTATCAGTCAGATGGCTTTCTATGTTTGTGTGGTAGGCTTGTGATTCCGCAGGATCTAGAGTTGCGAGAGGAGATTTTGTCTCAGGCGCATCGCACTAAGTTGAGTATTCATCCTGGGAGCAACAAGATGTACAAGGATCTACGTACTCGTTTCTTGTGGAAGGGAATGAAATGCAGTATTTATCAGTTTTTTTCGAGATGTTTGGTGTGTCAACAAGTCAAGGCAGAGCACCGAAGACCTGGAGGATTGCTTCACAGTCTGCCTATTCCTGAATGGTAATGGGAGTTTATCAGAATGGACTTTGTGACCCATTTTCCGGTATCCCCTAGGAACTGTGATGCTATCTGGGTTGTGGTGGACCGACTCACCAAGTCAGCGCATTTCATTGCCTATAGCCGGGAGTACAATGTGGATCGTATGGCTCGGTTGTACATTCAGGAGATCGTTCGACTTCATTGAGTGCCTGTGAGCATTGTCAGTGATCGGGACCCCAAGTTTACTTCTAGATTTTGGGGGAGTGTTCAGCGTGCGATGGGAACTACTCTCAGTTTGAGTACTGCCTATCATTCGGAGACTCATGGTCAGTCGGAGCGCACTATCCGTACTTTGGAGGATATGCTTAGAGCGTGCATCATGGATTTTGATTCAGCCTGACAGGATCATTTTCCATTGATCGAGTTCGCGTACAACAATAGCTATCATACTAGCATTGGGATGGCACCTTTTGAGGCATTGTACGGACGACGTTGTCATACTCCACTTTTCTGGGAAGAAGTGGGGGAGAGACAGGCTGAGGGGCCAGAGTTAATCCAGCAAGCTACAGACATTGTTGATGAGATCAAGAAACGGATTAAAATTGCACAGGATCGTCAGGCCAGCTATGCTAACACTAAGCGTAGGCCTTTGCAGTTCGATGTCGGGGAGAGTGTGTTTTTGAGAGTGTCACCTTTCCGGAGGATTCTCAGATTTGGCCTTAAGGGCAAGTTGTCTCCCAGATTTATCGGTCTGTTTGAGATCTGGGAAAGCATTGGCAATTTGGCTTATCGTCTGGCTTTACCATCGTATCTGTCCAGTATTCACGACGTGTTCCACGTATCTCTGTTGCGACGGTATGTGGCGGATGAGTCCCATATTCTGCAGCCATTCGAAGTTAAAGAAGATAAGGATTTGACCTATGTTGAGAAACCTATTCGTATCCTGGATCATAAGGATAAGGTCTTGCGAAACAAAGTCATTCCTTTGGTTTTAGTTCAGTGGCAGCGCCGAGGCACTGAAGAAGCTACTTGGGAGCTTGAGGATAGGATGCGTGAAGACCATCCTGAGTTGTTTTGATTTCATTCTTAAGTTGTATTCAGTTGCAAACTCTGTAAACGTTTGATTTGAATAAAGAATGTTTATGTACCTTGTGTTACATTCAGTACATAAGTTCTGTTTAGTAGGTGATCCGAGTAAGGGTCACTACATGATCAGTATCCTAAATCCCCATGTAAGCAATGATATTCTCTATCGAACGAATCCAATCCTCACCAACGAGTGGATCAGTAGTTCCCTTGAACTCCTTCGGTCCCTGATTGCGGAACCTCTCATAAACATCCTCCTCATGCAATTTACTAGGCCCGGTCTGCTGCTCGATTAGCCTATGAATATAGGATAACATGTCCACGTTGGCTCTCTCAAATGGTGTGAATGGTGGAGGTGGATGTGGAGATTGTTCCCGATGATCTCCATCCCGCCTAGTAGCCTCCTGCCTAGCATCCTCGTGGTCACCCTGTCGTTTACCACGTATAACACATCTTGGAGGCATACTGCAATTTCCATAAATCCATCACGTAACCGCTATGCACAATTAAGTATCTTAGTATAAAGTTCTTATAACATAAATCAGTGAAACATAATTCATGTTTCCAATACGTAAACATATAATTAAAAAAAATTGAAACTCACAGACTGGTAGTGCGGCTTCTGAACTCCACGTAGTAGGCTAATCAACCCTCACAGGACCACGCTCTGATACCGACTGTAACGTCCCATAAAATTTTTTTTATTTACTTTAAAATAGTGATGCAACATCTACGCCCATACATATATGTATTTATACTTAAAATAATTATTCATAAAATATAATTCATAATATACTCGTTTGCATGCAATTAATTTAAATACAAGCATAACTAAAATCTCATGCATGCAAGTTTTATAACGTAAATACGTAAGTCATAGTCCATCGACAAATACCATGCATACGTCTACAGTCTCAAAACCATGAAAAACAATGAAAAGTGGTCATCATGTGCGGAAATAAAAGAATTTATAAAAATCCCAAAATAAATCGTATCATAAACGTGCAATGGTCACGGGTGCTAGCTGTCATGGATTCTCAGACGTCCTCAACTATAGTATCATCCTCTCCTGCACACCATTTAAATCAAATGAGCCTAAAGGTTCAGCATGCTCTATCCATTACTAACAAATCTCATATATTAAGATCGCATGCAAGCACGTATCGTACAAAAATATCATGAGGGTGTCTTATGCATGCATGCTCGTAAAAACATGTGTGTACCGCTGATTCGTAAACATAATCAGAATCATAATATTAATACGTAACATAAATACGGCATATCATAATCGTAAAATGTTGGAAAACGGTGATCAGATCAATCAGAATTGATACCCGGTGCAGCGGAAAATTTAAAATTTTATATGGAACGATTCCATATCATGGGTATCAAAACTTTACGATTATATTGTGCGTGTAAAAATTAAATAACAATTAAATTTTTACCTTGAAATCTCGAAACGAGATTATGGACACCAACAGATTACTCTGCTCTTGTTGTATATCCCAGGAACTGATGGACGAACAATTCTTCAATCAGGTCCACGAACAGAAGTTTAATCCCTCTGATAGATTGCACTAGAAAATCTATCAGAAGTTTCTATGAAGAGAATTAACGAATTTGATCCGTTAAACCAGACTGCAAATTCAAAATTCACAGGCTGGAATTTTTCGAGCAAAGAGGGAGAGGGCAGGCGGCCACAGTAGGAAAAAACTAGGGTTTTCGAAAAATATTTTGTGACCTCTGTTGTGTAATTTCTGTACTGCAATAACTTATTTATAATGTGGGCTGCTAACAGCTTAGGGCTCATTAGTCATAAGTTCAAGCCTGACAAGCAAAGCCCGCATGTTCAGAAATTAATATAAAATTCACCGTGACCCAGATTGATAAACCAATTTCACCAATGTGCACAGAAACCTTTTCTGCATCTTTTAAAGGCAAGATAAATTTTCTGAATCCGAATTCAGTGATTTCCAAAAATGCTCATCCCTATGTCATTTTAGGAAATCTTACTCTTCTACTCTGATATAAGAAGTCCTACTTCTTTGTTCTTTAAATTTAACTATCTCAACGGGGATTAAAAATCCATTACTTGTGTGACCCTCAATGGTTCAGGGATACAGCTAGCCGTGGGCTCACAACTCCTTGTGACTCGGAACAACAATTTCCGACTTGCCCATCGAATCATGGTAAGAGCGCCTAGCAACATCGCCCCATGATTCCCTAGGTATCACTGATAGTGCCTGCAAGAACCAATAGATTTTGGTTAGCGTACAGTACGGTCCCTTCATCCATATATCCCGATCGAATCAACAACCATTGGTAAATCGACAGTCGTTCGAGATTCGATAACTATGCAATGCATCTTGAAGATAAAATAGTGACATCGCATGTGCTACTAAGAAACCATTTCTTAAAACACATCATGTACTCTGGCCAGAGATTCGTCACATTAATATCTCCTCAGATTGCACAGGATATCCACACTCGCAAGTATGTGGTGAATCCTTGACAACAAAGCATCGACTTCTATATGTGTCGTAACTGTACCCAATCCCGACACCTGATGACCCCAATAGAGTCGGTAAACGAGTCAAAGTACAGTACTAGCATATAGAGTCTCAATGATGTTTCAAGTAGTAAGGACTAATGGTGTACAACCAAAACCGCGGACTTTATCCACTCGATAAGTGATAACCACTTGGAAAGTTCGGACAGGGTAGTTCGATCATTCATTGTATGAATATCCATTTGCATGCTTTGAACATCTCTATGTTCCATACCAATGAAACGTGGTACTCGGCATCGCAAATTCTAGTCTCAATCTCGAGCGATCCTTATCCTTATTAACGGACAGCTCAATCGACTAGGAACTGTTTAGAATATACAGTGACTATAAGATGTGTTTCATGATAGCCATCCCCATGTGCCACCACATCTTACATACACTATAGTATATTCAAGGTCTTCATCTAAACATCTTATAGTATGTCACAACATAATAATATGATAAAAGATAAAGTAAACGCCATTATAAAAGTGTAAATTATATTAAACAAAAGATTGTTTATACATAGAGTCATCAAAGCCCTTAGCCACAAGTTGGCTCACCAGGCACCCACTCTTTCAATATCCCACTTGCCCTAAAGTCAAATAGTCATACTACGCAGTCCCATTGCTTCGCGATGTTTGTCAAATAGTGGTCCTGGCAAGGGCTTAGTAAGTGGATCAGCGATATTGTCTGCAGAGGCCACTCTCTCGACAGTGATGTCTCCTCTTTCCACGATCTCCCGGATGATGTAGTATTCCCTCAGTACGTGTTTGGATCTTTGATAAGACCTTGGTTCCTTTGCCTGAGCAACGGCACCCGTGTTGTCACAGTACACCGGGACTGGACCAACAACTTCAGGAATGACGCCCAACTCTTGGACGAAATTCCTCATCCAAACGGCCTCTTTAGCAGCAGCTGATGCCGCAATGTATTCTGCCTCAGTGGTGGAATCCGCTGTGGTGTCCTGCTTAGAACTCTTCCAAGAGACAACACCGCCATTGAGCATGGACACAAATCCAGAGGTTGACTTCTAGTCATCCACGTCACTTTGGAAGCTAGAGTAGGTATAGCCTTCCAATTTCAGTTCTCTTCCTCCATATACCATGAACATATTCTTAGTCCTTCGTAAGTACTTAAGAATGTCCTTCACGACTTTCCAATGCATTTGACCGGGATTAGCTTGATATCTGCTCGTGACACTCAGAGCAAATGCTACATCCGGTCTGGTAGATATCATCCCATACATGATACTACCTATGGCTGACGCATATGGTACATGTGTCATTTTCTCTATCTCTTCATCAGTCTTGGGACACATGGACTTGGATAGAGAAACTCCATGACACATAGGTAGATGTCCTCTCTTGGACCCATCCATTGAAAACATTTTCAATATTGTGTCGATGTAGGTTGCTTGAGTGAGTCCTATCATTCTCTTAGATCTATCTCTATAGATCTGTATCCCTAGAATATAGGATGCCTCACCCAAATCCTTCATCGAGAATCTACCTGATAACCATATCTTTGTTGACTGCAACATCCCTACGTCATTCCCAATGAGTAGGATGTCATCGACATAAAGTACTAAGAATGTCACAGCATCCTTAACTACTTTCTTGTACACGCACGGTTCCTCCGGGTTCTTGATGAAACCAAAATCCTTTATTTTTTCATCAAATTTCTGGTTCCAACTTCTTGATGCTTGTTTGAGACCATAGATCGATCTCTGAAGCTTGCATACCTTATGCTCGCTTCCCATTGATGTGTATCCCTCAGGCTGCGTCATATAGATCTCTTCCTTAATGTTTCCATTAAGAAATGCAGTCTTCAAATCCATTTGCCATATCTCATAGTCATACCAAGCAACTATGGCAATAAGGATTCTTATGGACTTGAACATTACAACTGGTGAAAAGGTTTCATCATAGTCAACTCCTTGTCTTTGAGTATAACCTTTTGCCACCAATCGTGCCTTGTAGGTCAATACCTTACCATCAGGCCCAAGCTTTCTCTTGTAGATCCATTTACACCCTATTGGAACAATTCCATCGGGAGGATCTACTAAAGACCAAACTTGGTTTGTATGCATCGAATCTATTTCCGACTGCATACCTTCAAGCCATAAATTTGAATCCGCATCAGAAATTGCTTCCTTGAAGTTTCTTGGATCACATCCAACGTCGGGTTCATCTTGATCCCCTTCAAGAAGAAGACCATATCGAATAGGATGTCTAGAAGTCCTCTCGGATCTTCTAGGTATGGGCGTGTCCATCAATGGTTCCTGAGGTGTAGGATCATTATTTTGTATCTTGGGTTCTTCTCGAATTTCTTCGAGTTCCATCATCTCGCCTTTCTTATCCAATAAGAACTCCTTCTCCAAGAAGGTGGCATTCCTTGAAACAAAAACTTTTGTTTCAGTAGGATGATAGAAATAATATCCGATTGAATTCTTCGGATACCCTACAAAATAAAATAACATAAGGTGGATCGACTATCCAACTTATCTCCCACTGTCTGCTTGACGTAAGCTGGACATCCCCAAATCCTTAAGTACGAATACTTAGGAGCTTTGCCATTCCATAACTCATATGGTGTTTTATCCACTGCTTTGGTGTGGACGTTGTTCAACAACCAAACCGCTGTTTCAAGCGCGTAGCCCCAAAACGATGGTGGAAGCTCAGTGAAGTTCATCATGGATCGAACCATGTCCAACAAAGTTCGATTACGACGCTCCGATACACCATTCAGCTGAGGTGTCATAGGAGGAGTCCACTTAGAGAGAATCCCATTCTCTTTCAGATAGTCTAAAAACTCGGTACTTAAGTATTCTCCACCTCGATCCGATCGAAGTGCTTTAATACTTTTACCTAGCTTGTTTTCTACTTCAGCCTTGAATTCTTTGAACTTTTCAAATGCTTCAGACTTATATTTCATTAAATATAAATACCCATACCTCGAATAATCATCAGTAAAGGTAATGAAGTAGGTGTGGCTAAATTGAGTACCAATTCTAAATGGACCACAAACATCTGTATGGATCAAATCCAACAGATTTTGACTACGCTCAGGTTTCCCCTTAAAAGGAGATTTAGTCATTTTTCCTTTCAGGCAGGACTCACAAGTAGGTAGAGAGTTAATATCAGACATATCAAACATGCCCTCTCCCACTAGCTTGTTCATCCTCCTTGAGGAAATATGACCTAGCCTAGCATGCCAAAGGTTTGCCGGGTTTTGACTATCGATTTTTCTTTTGTTCGTTGTTACCAGTTTATCAACATAATTTATTGGAACGTCTTTTAATTTTAAGTTATATAGATTGTTTTCAAGTTGTCCATTTCCAATCAAACATTCATTCTTGTAAATATTGCAAATCTCATTCACAAAATTGCAAGAAAAACCATCTCTATCAAGCATAGAAACAGAAATAATGTTTTTAATCAAATCTGGAACAAATAAAACATCTCTCAAAAGTAACTTAAAATCGTTCTGCAATATTAAATAAACGTCTCCCACAACTTTGGCTTCAACTCTGGAACCATTTCCGAGCCTCAGCTGGGTCTCACCCATTCTAAGCTTGCGACTTCTTGTCATCACCTGCAAATCATTGCAAATGTGAGATCCACATCCGGTATCCAATACCCAAGAAGTAGTATTAAGTGAAACATTTATTTCAATATAAAACATACCCTTCGCAGTTCGCAACAGCTCTAGATATTCCATGCAGTTACGTTTCCAATGACCGGGTTTCTTGCAGTGATGGCAAACATCCTTGGACTTTTCCATGTTTGAAGCCTTTGTCTTGTTCTTCTTCTCGGGTCCGGTTTTCTTGGGTGGGGCAGAACGTTTCTTACCCTTTGTACTTGGCCCCTTCTTAGCAGAAGAAGAGGAGCCCACCAAGAGAACCGGTTTATCCTTCTTTAAAGTGGCTTCATATGTTACAAGCATATTGACCATCTCTTCAAGGGAGGCCTCTATCTTGTTCATATTGAAATTCACCACAAAATCGTCAAACGATGAAGGAAGAGAGAGAAGTAATAAGTCCACATTGAGTTCATGCTCCAATACCAAATCAAGCGTTACCAACTTCTGTATGAGCCAAATCACTCGTACCCCATGATCACGGACCGAAGTCCCTTCACGCATGCGACACGTCATTAGCTCTTTTACAGTAGCGAACCTTTCAGCTCTCGATTGAGCCCCAAAAAGTTCCTTGAGTTGTACGTGAATGTCAGCAGCATTCACGGTATCCTCAAATCGCCTCTGGTGTTCATCAGACATCGAAGCTTGCATATAGCATTTGGCCTTGATATCATGGTCCCACCATATATCAAGTTTGGCCAACTCTTCCGGACTTATATCAGCTGGTTCTTCCTTCGGAGGAGATTTTTCTAACACGTAGAGCATCTTCTCCGAGGTGAAGACAATCTTCAACTTACGGAACCATTCCGTATAGTTTGCGCCAGTCAGTTTATTTTGTTTGAGAATAGAGAATAGTGGATTGAGCGAATTCATCTTAATGAAATACTGAAAAGAAACAGACAATAATCAGTGATTGTTTAATTAATTTACTATGACATAAAATAGGCAAAATTTATTTTATGAATCTCACTCCCACTATTTTAACGATTTCACTACCCTCTAGTGAAAACGGGAACCTGTTTTCCTTAGTGGGAACATGGAGTCCAATTGACAAACTATGGTCCCGAATAATATCAGCCAACCATAATTTTCAAAAGGTAGAGCCCAATTGCTTCCAAAGCAACCTCCACGTTTTTTCCTCATGTCCAATAAGGGCCCAATATTATGAAGTCGTTTATTGTGACATGCCAAGATGACCCATCAATATTAAGTTGTGATGGACGGTCGCCATGTGGATCCCCCAATAATATGAGCCGATCCCATGGGAGTTCCACCCAACTTACAACATGTGTCGATCAAATGTACATCTTTCCGACGAACGGGCCCCCCCAATAATATGAGCCGGACCGTATCCGCGGGTAGCATCTCATACATTGATCGTTGATGGAAGGTAGGAACATTTAAACAATATTTAAATTTCCTTTATTTATCTTGATATCAATTTTAAATCATATTTAAAATGAGGGATTTTAATTTTGAAAATTTGTCTCATCATTTAAAATTTGTATGATTGCGGGATTCATACAATTTAGTTTAAACATGCATACAACGATAATATCATATATTATATATTAGGATGATCGGTTCCATTACTAATCGACCCGTGGTTGCCAATCACGAGTCTAAGTCCAATCCTAGGTAATATGCAGGTATGCAATGCAATCCTATTACATTGTGCTTCCAATTTACATTTCTTCAGTCTTTATTGTCTGCTGGGCCCACCTCCGTCTTCAAATCTTCATCTCCCACTAAGTCTAATGTATTTACAATAAATAACTATGACAAGTAGGGGATACATTTTAAGGGGTGGGAACGGGCCATAAACCAGACCCACTTTTATTACATATGACAATTCATATTGGGCCATAAACCAGGCCCATTAATAAATCCAACAACAATAAAAACAAATGTAAATTACCTAACATACACCTACAAAATTGGTCATGACAATCGATCATCCTTATCCAATAATATTTAATTCAAAATTAATTTATTGGATAACATGCAATGACAATTAAATTTAAAAGGATAAAATCATATTTCATATATAAAATCTTATTTTACATACAAAATCATATTTTATCTTTTTATCAAATAAAATCATATTTTACATATAAAATACAATTTTATACATAAAATCATATTTTACTCAATATTTCCATAAGATCATATCTTATCATCAATTGTACCAAAAATAATTAATTTCATAAAATCTGATTTAACGGATAAAATCTATAAATTTTCCAAAAATTCAAATTTATCCAAAAATCAATTTTAAAATTTTCGGACTCGAACAATTCGATCCGACGCCTCGTGGACCAATCAAAAACAATTTTCGATCGGACAAAAAATTGAATTTTAACATATTAAAATTTTAATTAAAAAATAAAAATTAATTTTCCCGGGCCGCCCGGGACGATCCCGGGCAGCCCGCGCCCCAAAAGGGGTTCGGGACGGGCAGCGACCATCGCTGCCCCGGGTTTGCCCATTAATTTTTAAAATTTTAAAATCTTTTGTTTCAAAAACCAAGGCTTAAAAATTCTTGTACAATTGATTAATTTAATCGCTTGATCTGAGCAACCTGTCTCTGATACCACTGTTGGAAAACGGTGATCAGATCAATCAGAATTGATACCCGGTGCAGCGGAAGTTTTAAAATTTTATATGAAACGATTCCATATCATGGGTATCAAAACTTTACGATTAAATTGTGCGTGTAAAAATTAAATAACAATTAAATTTTTACCTTGAAATCTCGAAACGAGATTATGAACACCAACAGATTACTCTGCTCTTGTTGTATATCCCAGGAACTGATGGACGAACAATTCTTCAATCAGGTCCACGAACAGAAGTTTAATCCCTCTGATAGATTGCACTAGAAAATCTATCAGAAGTTTCTACGAAGAGAATTAACGAATTTGATCCGTTAAACCAGACTGCAAATTCAAAATTCACAGGCTGGAATTTTTCGAGCAGAGAGGGAGAGGGGCGGCGGCCACAGTAGGGAAAAACTAGGGTTTTTGAAAAATATTTTGTGACCTCTGTTGTGTAATTTCTGTACTGCAATAACTTATTTATAATGTGGGCTGCTAACAGCTTAGGGCCCATTAGTCATAAGTTCAAGCCTGACAAGCAAAGCCCGCATGTTCAGAAATTAATATAAAATTCACCTTGACTCAGATTGATAAACCAATTTCACCAATGTGCACAGAAACCATTTCTGCATCTTTTAAAGTGAAGATAAATTTTCTGAATCCGAATTCAGTGATTTCCAAAAATGCCCATCCCTATGTCATTTTAGTAAATCTTACTCTTCTACTCTGATATAAAAAGTCATACTTCTTTGTTCATTAAATTTAACTCTTTAAATTTAACTATCTCAACGGGGATTAAAAATCCATTACTTGTGTGACCCTCAATGGTTCAGGGATACAGCTAGCCGTGGGCTCACAACTCCTTGTGACTCGGAACAACAATTTCCGACTTGCCCATCGAATCATGGTAAGAGCGCCTAGCAACATCGCCCCATGATTCCCTAGGTATCAATGATAGTGCCTGCAAGAACCAATAGATTTTGGTTAGCGTACAGTACGGTCCCTTCATCCATATATCCCGATCGAATCAACAACCATTGGTAAATCGAGAGTCGTTCGAGATTCGATAACTATGCAATGCATCTTGAAGATCAAATAGTGACATCGCATGTGCTACTAAGAAACCATTTCTTAAAACACATCATGTACTCTGGCCAGAGATTCGTCACACTAATATCTCCTCAGATTGCATAGGATATCCACACTCGCAAGTATGTGGTGAATCCTTGAAAACAAAGCATCGACTCCTATATGTGTCGTAACTGTACCCAATCCCGACACCTGATGACCCCAATAGAGTCGGTAAACGAGTCAAAGAACAGTACTAGCATATAGAGTCTCAATGATGTTTCAAGTAGTAAGGACTAATGGTGTACAACCAAAACCGCGGACTTTATCCACTCGATAAGTGATAACCACTTGGAAAGTCCGGATAGGGTAGTTCGATCATTCATCGTATGAATATCCATTTGCATGCTTTGAACATCTCTATGTTCCATACCAATGAAACGTGGTACTCGGCATCGCAAATGCTAGTCTCAATCTCGAGCGATCCTTATCCTTATTAACGGACGGCTCAATCGACTAGGAACTGTTTAGAATATACAGTGACTATAAGATGTGTTTCATGATAGCCATCCCCATGTGCCACCACATCTTACATACACTATAGTATATTCAAGGTCTTCATCTAAACATCTTATAGTATGTCACAACATAATAATATGATAAAAGATAAAGTAAACGCCATTATAAAAGTGTAAATTATATTAAACAAAAGATTGTTTATACATAGAGTCATCAAAGCCCTTAGCCACAAGTTGGCTCACCGGGCACCCACTCTTTCATAAAATCATCAGTATGAGTCTTATCAGTGATGTGTGATCATAAACATAAGCGATTGATCAATCTAGAAACCAATGTATGCGGCGAAGGGGTTCATCAGCCCTTACTACTGGATTCCCTTCGCCTCTGTGCTATTACTTCACCAGTCATTACCGCTAGATCTATAAGCTCATAAACATAAGTGGAGAGGTCACCAGACCAGGTATCCCAACTTCCAATCCCATGAGTTGCCACAATCACATCAATTTCTCAAAAATATTTTCTTTACATGCCATTAATCGTTTCATAAAATAAATGCATGAGTCGTGAGCTTAAAAAATCATCTTCTTTATAATTAACATTTACCCGTAAATATATATTTAAATTATTTTCCATTAAAACCATATATATAAAAATACATATATATTTTAAATATATATTTACGGGCTATTTTACTCATCAAGGACTCGTTCGAGTTGTTGCCCCCTTAACTTAAGCCCATTAACCTAGACTGACCCATTAACAACTTAACCCAACATAAATAGGCCCGATAGCTCTCATGGGTCACAAGGCCCATGACAAGCTAATGGGTTCACTTAAATTACTAACTTAATCCCATTATTATGTTTTAATCACTCCAGACCGTACCCGGACACCCCAGCCTGTGCTGCCCGAACCTGCTAAACCCTAACCCTTTCCTTCCAAACCCAATAGCCCGTATTTACCTCTTCTCGTCCAGCATGCTCCATCCCCCACTGGCCGGAGCTCCATCGGCAGGACCTCCGTAGGGTCCTTTCAAATTTCATGGACCAGGCCCCGGCCAAACAATGTAGTGCATGGTTTGGCCTTGGCCCCTTTTCCAAGCCCTGCGCACGGCCGATGTGTGTTTCACCCATTCGGCCATCCAGGCCCTTACATGAACACACTAGGGTTGAGCCCCTCATGAAACCTGATCCTAATGTACCTCACTCGACACTTGAACCATGGAGCATCTCCCTAAAATCAGTCCTGGACTGAAAACGTACAAAAATCGAGCCATCAAGTGAATGTGATGCATGAATTCGTGAAACTTTAAGTTCTAAACAACATACAATGCAAATATCAGATTTTTCATCATAAAACAGTGTACACATGATTTAAATGGTGAGAAAATATGAATAAAAACATGCCTTTGCATTTTTAACGCACGAAAAACTTATGCGGTTGCATAGATCGTGGCTCGGGACGAACGGAACGCCAATTCTTTTGAATTCTCCTCCATTTTTTGTGTAAGTGTGTGTGTGAGTGTGTGTGTGTGTGTGTGTGTGAGTGCAGCTACTCCTTCAGTTATTTCTCTAGGTTTTTGAAAATATGGGTGAAGGATGAATGAAAACTAGTTCTAGGTATTTATTTGTGTAAATAACGGGCTTGAGATTTTTATTAAATAGTTACTAAGACTTAGCCCATAAATTATCATATTTAAAATTGATAAATTGACATTAAACTCTCCTATTTTTCGTACATAATAAAGACATGATTTTAAAAATGCTCTAAACGCCCTTAAAATGGCCTAATTAGGTGAAATTCATAATTCTTAAAATAATTTTGTTAAATGTCATAATTAAATTTAAAACAAATAAAGATGTCATATAATCCACATAAAAATATCATTTAACCCTTTTAATTTATTTTTATGTTAATTAATTCCCTAATTATGCATACGGTTTTACATAAACAAATTTCTAAGCGTTAAAAAGCAGTTCGGAAGCTCAAAATGCAGATCATAAACAAATTTCTCTTGACATGCATTCGGTCACAAAAGTTCGGAAGCTCCGAAGAGGGATTTAGGTTATTCTGAAGTGTGTTCGGAAGCTATGAATAAGGATCAGTGGTTCCGATCGATGCTTATAAATATGGGAAGAGGGCTTCACTTCTCATTACCAATTACTCAGATTTTCTCTCGTTCTCAGCCTATAATTAGTGATTTTTTGGCGTCGTCTCGTGGGATGGATGATAACAAGACGCTAAGAAAATCGTATCAAGGTTGTGGATTGTTTTGGAGCCATCGTCATTAGTGGACAATTGACGCACACAAGTGATACTCATAGTTCTTTAAATAGTTTGGGAGTCATCGATTATTCAATGTATATCTTCAGTATTAACGATTTGATTGGCTCGTAACTAATAGAGATAGATAACACTATTAGAATTTATTGTTCGACTGAAACAGATAAAGTTTTAGTTTAATGATAGTACAGATTTTTGGTATTTTGGGTGAGATTTTGAATCAAAATTGTCGTGGATTCGAATGGATGATTTGTGATGATATTGAATTAGTTTAGCGAACCCTTCGGATTCGAATTTGGGTTTTTAAAGAACATTCAGATGTTTTAGAAACAATTGATAGGATTCACCCGATGAATCAATGATATCGGATTTATCTTTTGATCTTTGGATTTTGTGATGATTGTTTGGGAATTTAAGGAATTTTTGCGGTAAAATTCTATTGATGGGCAAAGAGCATAATTTTGAATTCAGAAATAATATTGAATTTTCAATGTTAGTAGAGATTTTTGAATCTCGTTAGTAGCATTTGAATTTGATTTTGTGCATTGCTAAAACCTAATAACAGAAAGGGTGAATAAGAAGAAGATAAGTGAATTAGTGGAACTGGTACCAAAGAAGTTCCAATGCAGACAGACGAGTACAAGGAGTATTGTTTACACTTGATGAGATTAATTCGATTTTGATTTCGATTTTGATCGGACGAGAGATCTTGGATTTTGGATTTTTTCCTGTATGATTGATTATATCTGAATTGATTTTGGAAGAATTGATAAGAATTACGAATTATTTTGGATTGTGACTTTTCCGTGATTGCGAGAACAGATTGTGACTCGCAAATGATTGTATGTTTATATGAATTGACAGCGAATGCAGAACTTTATGATATTTAATTTTGAGATGTTTCGAAAATTGATTGATCAAATTTGACAAAGAGGACAGTAGATGAATGTCGATCTGTTTTAGATTGACTCAGGACTGAGTTTGCATCTCTTTGGCAGACATCGTTGGCGAATCTAGAAAGCGAAATTGAGGTTGAGATGTCAGGAACTGTTTGATAGACGTAAGTTTTCTCTGAATTCTAAACTGTGTATTGGATTTAGATTAAGATTGATCGATTGAAGATTGAATTAGTAGATACGAACTAGAGAACTAGTAAATTTCAAACTGAATCCTAATCTTAGAATAACAACAACAGATACTAGATTTTGTCGAATTTTCAGTGCGTAGAGGACATCATGTAAGATAAGAGTCCATGCAACTCAAGTTTGCAAGTACTGATGCTTTTGACTTCAGCTTTTGCATTATTTCCTACATATATCCATCTTGTACCACTAGGAACTCGACGAAAATCTACAAACGCTTCACGATCTCTAGTTACATGGTATGTTGCTCCTGAGTCTACAATCCGCACAGGATAATATTCAGTTAATAAAACAGTACTAAATACATATATAGTACTCACAAAAATGTTAGTAAGTGCTGCTTTTTTAGGCTCAGGGTAATCACGAGCGAAATGACCAAATGCTTGACAATTGTAACATTTCATTTTGCTCTTATCTTTCTTCTTCCCAAACCTCGTACGCATATTCTTTTGGTTTGTCTTGAAGTTGTTCTTCTTGGATCCTTCCACAACATTCTTTCCCTTCATTTTTTTCTTCCATTTCATAAAGCATTTAAATACCGAAACTTTCTTGGAACTAGATTCAGATACAAACGCACTTGCTATGGAGTTAGCAGCACCAAGCCACTCATCCTCAAGTTCAACATGGCGAGAAACATCAGAGAATGTCTTGATGTTATCATTGTGAGTCACAATTACTTTCAGGAAGAGATTGGATCAAATCTTTAACCTATTGCTCATCAGAGAGAATATGACCAGCCAATGTCAATTCACGTATCATGTTTGACATAGTTCTCAAATTGTAGTGACCCTTACCCGGATCACCTACTAAACAGAACTTATGCATGCAATTAACTTAATTAAACATATATCAGAATAAAATTGCGGAAACCATAAGCAATATACAATCCCAAGTAAATGAATCTGTAATTTATCCAATAATATACAACCAAATCAAATAGCTGTATAAATCCAAACAACAGTAATAAAACCTAGACGAAGCTCCAGCTGGCCAACCACTGACTAGCCCCTCCTGGATCCACCCTCCTCGTCCAATCGCAAACCTGCCCTATGGAATAGGGTGTCCAAAAAATACAGAGTACAAGACGTGAGCATAAAACTCTCAGTACGAGAGTATGAGTATACATGCATGCAAAGTGAACTCCCTATAGACTAGAGGTCAAGGATCAGATAACAGAGACAGACCGGGCCCTGGTATGTAGCACGCTGTGCCGTCGCTTCAGGAAGTGGCTCCCATACCGAGATAACCGTGGATACGCCGGACCCAAATCGATGGAAGTCCATCCACTAACAGGATAGGGTACAACCCTACTAACAGACATCTCGAAAGAGATACAGCAAGATGCAAATGAATGCAGCATAATATCATGGCATATAAATCATGCAGTCACAAAATACATGCATACTCAGTCAGGATATCTCGAACAGTACTTTTGTACCTTAAAACAGTGCAAGCTCTACCAACTCTAGGTCCACGCCTATAGTTTGCTCTACACTGCCAAATTATACTACTATCATTAAAGTGCTCTAAAAGCCTTAACTAAGCTATTGCATACTCCTAAATATTTAAAGGAAGCAAAAGCTATACCTTCGTCCGTCGTTAGCCCTTGGATGTCGATTCCTCCAGAACTTGGGCACAACTCCGCTACGACTTCCGAATGTCTCGCCGACCTCCGGACCAAGCCTAAAAAGACTAGAACAGCTCCAAAAGGACTAAAATGGAAAGGAGAACTTGGAATTGGCAAATGAAAGTGAAGCCTCGGCCTTCTATTTATAGACAACGATCGGAACTTCCGATCCTTGATCGGAACGTCCGAACCTCGATCGGAACGTCCGATCCTGCCATCGGAGATTCCGAAGATCCTGATCTGCCACGTGTCAAAATATCACTTGTTGACTCCGGATAGGGTGATCGAAGCTTCCGGTCCTGATCGGAGCTTCCGATCTTGCCACACGTCATGCCTGACATAATATCGATCGGAGCTTCCGATCCTGTTCGGAGCTTCCGATCCTGATCAGAGCTTTCGAACTCACCTTCGGAGCTTCCGAACTCTACCCAAGTAATTATGATTAATTCCTTAATTACTGATTTTGGTTACGGGCTACTACATTCTCCCCCACTTAAGATATTTCATCCTCGAAATCAGGTCTTATGTACCGAATGCAAATACAGAAATCAGAAACATTCTTTATTCAAATCAAACGTTTACAGAGTTTGTAACTGAATACAACTTAAAGAATGAAATCAAAACAACTCAGGATGGTCTTTACGCATCCTGTCCTTAAGCTCCCAAGTAGCTTTCTCAGTGCCTCGGCGCTGCCACTGAACTAAAACCAAAGGAATGACTTTGTTCCGTAAAACCTTATCCTTATAATCCAGGATACGAAGAGGTTTCTCAACATAACTCAAATCCTTGTCTACCTGAACCTCAGACCACTGCAGAATATGAGATTCATCCGCCACATACCGTCGCAACAGAGATACGTGGAACACGTCGTGAATACTGGATAGATGCGGTGGCAAAGCTAGTCGATAAGCCAAATCGCCAATGCTCTCCAAGATCTCAAATGGACCGATAAATCTGGGAGACAACTTGCCCTTAAGGCCAAATCTGAGAATCTTGCGGAAAGGTGACACTCTCAGAAACACTTTCTCCCCGACCTCGAACTGCAAGGGCCTACGCTTGATATTAGCATAACTGGCCTGACGATCCTGTGCAGTCTTAATCCGTTTCTTGATTTGATCAACAATATCTATCGCCTGCTGGATAAACTCCGGTCCCTCAGCCTGTCTCTCCCCCACTTCTTCCCAGAAGAGTGGAGTACGACAACGTCGCCCATACAACTCCTCAAAAGGTTCCATCCCAATACTAGTGTGATAGCTGTTGTTGTAAGCGAACTCGATCAACGGCAAATGATCCTGCCAGGCTGAACCAAAATCCATGACGCACGCTCTAAGCATATCCTCTAACGTACGGATAGTGCGCTCTGACTGACCATCAGTCTCCGGATGATAGGCTGTACTCAAACTGAGAGTAGTACCCATCGCACGCTGAACACTCCCCCAGAATCTAGAAGTAAACCTGGGGTCCCGATCGCTGACAATGCTCACAGGCAATCCATGAAGTCGGACGATCTCCTGAATGTACATCCGTGCCATGCAATCCACAGAGTACTCTCGGCTATAGGCAATGAAATTCGCTGACTTGGTGAGTCGGTCCACCACAACCCAGATAGCATCAAAGTTCCTCGGGGATACCGGCAAATGGGTCACAAATTCCATTGTGATAAACTCCCATTTCCATTCAGGAATAGGCAGACTGTGAAGCAATCCTCCAGGTAGTTGGTGCTCTGCCTTGACCTGTTGACACACCAAACATCTCGAAACAAACTGATAAACACTTTGTTTCATACCCTTCCACCAGAAACGAGTACGTAGATCCTTGTACATCTTGTTACTCCCAGGATGAATACTCAACTTAGTGCGATGTGCCTGAGACAAAATCTCCTCTCGCAACTCTTCATCCTGCGGAATCACAAGCCTACCAGACAAACACAGAAAGCCATCTGACTGATAATGAAATCCAGACGAGCTACCCTCGTTAGCTAGACGAGCTAAACTCTGGGTCTTCGAATCAGACATCTGAGCATCTCGGATCCGTGAATACAAGGCTGGCTTAGATAATATTTCAAACATCTGGATACTCTGCATACCTTTCTTATGCTTGATGGTATAACCTGAAGTACAACAGTCACTGATCGCACTAGACATCGAACAAGTATGAAGTGCGGATAATCGCACCTTGCGACTCAAAGCATCAGCGGTGAGATTAGCAGCTCCCGGATGATACTTAATCTCGCAATCATAGTCCTTAAGCAAGTCCATCCAACGTCTCTGCCTCATGTTCAACTCCGCCTGAGTGAAAAAATACTTGAGACTCTTATGGTCGGTGAAGATCTCAAATTTCTCGCCATACAGATAATGACGCCAGATCTTCAAAGTGAACACAATGGCTGCTAACTCCAAATCAAGGACTGGGTAGTTGTCCTCGTGAAGCTTCAGCTGTCTAGAAGCGTATGCGATCACATGCCCTAACCCCTGAAGAGAAGCATCCGTGTAAACTACATACCCTCCAGATCCTGACGGTAATGCCAACACCGGCGCAGAAGTCAACCGCCGTCGAAGCTCACAGAAATTCTCCTCGCACTCGGAGGACCACTGGAAATCCTCACCTTTGCGGGTAAGCTGCGTCAACGGTCGAGCTAACTGAGAGAAGTTCAGAATGAAGCGACGATAATACCCTGCTAGACCCAGAAAACTACGGATCTCAGCAACTTTCGTTGGACACGACCAATTATGTACCGCTTCAATCTTGCTTGGATCAACAGAAATCCCCTCCCTGGATATGATATGGCCAAGAAAGACCACTCTATCCATCCAGAACTCATACTTGCTCAGCTTGGCGTAAAACTGCTCATCTCGAAGAGTCTGTAGTACCAACCGCAAGTGAGAAACATGCTCTTCCGTATTACGTGAATACACCAAGATGTCGTCAATGAAGATCACGAAAAACTTGTCCAAATACTCCCTGAAGACACGGTTCATCAGATCCATGAATATAGCCGGCGCATTAGTCAAACCAAATGGCATCACTAGGAACTCGTAATGCCCATAGCGAGTACGGAATGCAGTCTTGGCTACGTCCTGATCACAGACTCTCAATTGATGATACCCAGATCTCAAGTCAATCTTGGAGTAAACTGATGTGCCCTGCAGCTGGTCAAACAAGTCATCAATATGAGGCAACGGATACTTGTTCTTCACAGTGACTCGATTCAGCTGCCGATAGTCAATGCACAGCCGCATCGACCCATCCTTCTTCTTCACGAAGAGAACAGGAGCTCCCCAAGGAGATACACTAGGACGAATGTACCCCTTGTCCAAAAGATCCTGTAGCTGATTCTTCAACTCACGCATCTCTGACGGAGCCAGACGATACGGTGCTCTAGAAATAGGCGAAGTACCCAACATCAACTCTATGCCAAACTCGACTTCCCTAGCAGGAGGAAAACCAGGAATCTCATCAGGAAATACATCTGGGAATTCATCCACAACAGGAATGCTCTCTATCCCAATTCTCTCAGCGGACAAATCAACTGCATAGATAAGGTAGCCTTCCCCGCCAGACTCTAGAGCTCGACAGGCTCTCAAAGCTGATACCAAAGGCATCGGGGGTCGCGCTCCCTCACCATAGAAAAACCAACTCTCAATCCCCTCTGGATAAAAGCGTACTAATCTCTGATAGCAGTCCACTGAAGCTTGATAGGTAGTCAACATATCTATTCCCAGAATGCAATCAAAGTCGTCCATCGCCAGGACCATGAGATTCGCTAACAGAATGTTCCCTTCGAACTCTAAAGGGAAACCCATCACTAGACGCTTAGCCAAAGCAGATTGGCCCGTCGGAGTAGAAAAAGACATCACTACATCTAGTGCAATGCATGGTAACTTATGCCTCTTAACAAAACGTGCAGAAATGAAGGAATGAGATGCACCAGTGTCAATAAGTACAAGAGCAGGTATACCCTAAAGCAGAAATGTACCTGCGATGACTTTCTCATTCTCCTCCACAACCTGATCATGTCTCAGGGCAAACACCTGGCCAGAAGCTCGTGACCTCAAATGAGAACTCCCAGCAGACTGTCCCTGCGACCTCTGCTGTACGGTGGCCTGAGAACCCGATCCTGAACCAGATCCAGAACCGCCTCCCCCAGACAGTGGACAATCCCTCCGGATATGACCAGTCTCTCCACAACGGAAACAAGCTCCAGAAGCTCTACGGCACTTTTCGGATGGATGGTTCTTCCCACAGTGATCACACTTGTCCTTATTACTGTAACGGACAACACCTCCAGAACCAGAGGAAGAAGAAGATCCTGACTTCTTGAAAGTTTGGGCACGGGGACCCAAAGAACTAGCAGGCCTCAACTGAGGAAAAGACCTGTTCCGCTGAATGCTGTCCTCCGCCTGGTGACAACGGCTCACCAAACCCTCGTAGGACATGTCGTTGCCAACCGCCACACGGTCATGGATCTCAGGGTTAAGGCCCTGAAGGAAAAGATTATACTTCATCTCTGAGCTATCAGCAATCTCGGGGCAATAGGATAGCAGATCAAAGAACCTCTGCTGATACTCATCGATAGACATGGCTCCTTGTCGCAGACTCAGTAGCTCGCCTGCCTTCGACTGACGGAGTGCAGGAGGAAAATACCTCTTTTGGAAAGCTGTGCGAAACTCGGCCCAGGTGGCCACTCCTCTCGCCACAACAAAAGGTGCAGAAGTAAACCTCCACCACCTGCACGCACGCCCATCCAGAAGATAGCCAAGGGTCTCCACCTTCTGCTCCTCGGTGCATTGGAAAGTCTGAAAAGTCGTCTCCATGCGGTCTAACCAGTTCTCCGCAACCTCCGGAGACTCACCTCCAACTAAGGACTTAGGACCCATAGCTAAGAATCGACGCACAGTGAAACGCTCGTCGTCACGATGACGATGACGCCGTTCTCGACGAGGCTCCCGGTCGGCATCACCCCAACGCCCACCAACACTGCCATGAGAACTCCGGTCGTCACGATTTGGCATCTACAAAAATACCTCATGATGAGACCAAATCCCAAGAATTCTTTGCATGCTCTGATACCATAAATGTAGTGACCCTTACCCGGATCACCTACTAAACAGAACTTATGAATGCAATTAACTTAATTAAACAGATATCAGAATAAAACTGCGGAAACCATAAACAATATACAATCCCATGTAAAGGAATCTGTAATTTATCCAATAATATACAACCAAATCGAATAGCTGTATAAACCCAAACAACAGTAATAAAACCTAGACGAAGCTCCAGCTGGCCAACCACTGACTAGCCCCTCCTAGATCCACCCTTCTCGTCCAATCGCAAACCTGCCCCATGGAATAGGGTGTCCAGAAAATACAGAGTACGAGACGTGAGCATAAAACGCTCAGTACGAGAGTATGAGTATACATGCATGAAAAGTGAACTCCCTATAGACTCAAGGTCAAGGATCAGATAACAGAGACAGACCGGGCCCTGATATGTAGCACGCTGTGCCGTTGCTTCAGGAGGTGGCTCCCATACCGAGATAACCGTGGATACGCCGGACCCAAATCGATGGAAGTCCATCCACTAACAGGATAGGGTACAACCCTACTAACAAACATCTCGAAAGAGATACAGCAAGATGCAAATGAATGCAGCATAATATCATGGCATATAAATCATGCAGTCACATAATACATGCATACTCAGTCAGGATATCTCGAACAGTACTTTCGTACCTCAAAACAGTGCAAGCTCTACCAACTCTAGGTCCACGCCTATAGTCTGCTCTACACTGCCAAATGATACTACTATCATTAAAGTGCTCTAAAAGCCTTAACTAAGCTATTGCATACTCCTAAATATTTATAGGAAGCAAAAGCTATACCTTCGTCCGTCGTTAGCCCTTGGATGTCGATGCCTCCAGAACTTGGGCACAACTCCGTTACGACTCCCGAATGTCTCGCCGACCTCCGGACCAAGCCTAAGAAGACTAGAACAGCTCCAAAAGGACTAGAATGGAAAGGAGAACTCGGAATTGGAAAATGAAAGTGAAGCCTCGACCTTCTATTTATAGACAACGATCGGAACTTCCGATCCTTGATCGGAACATCCGAACCTCGATCGGAACGTCCGATCCTGCCATCGGAGCTTCCGAAGATCCTGATCTGCCACGTGTCAAAATATCACTTGTTGAATCCGGATAGGGTGATCGGAGCTTTCGGTCTTGATCGGAGCTTCCGATCTTGCCACACGTCATGCCTGACGTAATATCGATCGAAGCTTCCGATCCTGTTCGGAGCTTTCGATCCTGATCGGAGCTTCCGAACTCACCTTCGGAGCTTTCGAACTCTACCCAAGTAATTATGATTAATTCCTTAATGACTGATTTTGGTTACGGACTACTACACAAATATTGTTTAATGTTGTGCTTAGCTTGTTTCTTGTAAGTGTCAAACTTGATGGTCAATTGCCTCAGTCGAGTAAAATTGGTATCTCCATATTTCTCCCTAAGGTAAACCCAAATGTCATGAGCAGTAGGATGATGTTCACATTCATGGCTGAGATCATCAATCACAGAGCTAACCAGAATAGCGCGAGCAGTGGAATATTTCTTTTTCCATGCTTGGTAAGCTTCTTGATCTCTCCTATGCTGAATAGTGTTACCCACACCGGGATCCTGCATGATTTGGTTGATACCATCTAAGGCATCTTTCTCATCGAGCACATACCAAATCTTATGGCTCCAAGTATCAAAGGTTTGACCATTCAGTTTGTCACCTTTGTTAAGATCATCAATGATAGATTTGGATGTCATGGTCTGTATATTTTAGAGGTGATACATATGTTAATGCTCATTAAATGTACGTCAGTTTTGTATTTGTAGTTAACATCTATGATGATTTAAACTTGTTAGAGGATTGCGAAGAATTTTTGGTTGATTTTTTTATCAGTTGACAGACAGATATGATCCAATGATTGAAATTGAGTCAGAATTGAATGTTCTAGAACTCCTGTTACTCGTTTCATCAAAGTACAATATACTAATTTCAGATTGTCCGACAGTCAGAATAGACTATTAATATCTTTTGATAGGACATTTTACGAGCCGTAGTGCTAGATTTTGGGCACTAGTTGGCCAGATTCATGACTTTGATTGAATGTTATGATTTGAACTATTAACAAGAGCTTAGAGATTACTCTTTTCGAAGCGATATGCGAAGAGTATTGCAAATTTTTCTCATTTTGAGAATGATGTTTCTGAAATACATCAATTGTAGAGTTAGATTTTACTTGATATTGTCACAGATGTCAGAGAAAGTGATTATGATTCCGAATCGAATTAGAATAGTGCGAGACAGATATGTCAGAGTTGTAAGTCTTGACTCAGACTTTATTTATCCGTTCCTTTGTACTTTAGCGAGATGAGACCGAATTGAATGAGACTTTGAACTACTTGATTGATCAAAAATCGATGACATATACAGATTATGTACCGAAAAGAAAAGTAGTTCTAGAACAAGTCAATTCTAGTTGTTTCAGTATGGTGACTTTGATAAGAATCGAATAAGTCATTTGGAAGATATAACAAGATATGAGTTAGAGATATCCGAATCTCTTTATTGCAATGAGATTGAGTACAGATTCTTTCAGATCTTTATCTGATGTGCTCAGATTTTATGCGATTTCGAGGACGAAATAAATTCTTAGAGGGGGAGAATTGTAACGCCCCAAAAAATTAATTAACGAATTAATTAGCAATTGAAATAATTATTATTGCTAATGAGATTATAGAGTGTATTTACAAAATACATGTGTCAATTAATCAATGAGTTTGATGATTTTTAGAGATTTGGAATATTTGACATTTTGGAATAATTATTGAGATATTGAAATAAAAATAATTATTTATTCCAGATAATTTAATTTGAAAGAATATTTGACCGAGTTGACTGGTCCGAGTCAAAGTTGGACTTAGAAATTAATTTGAAAAAAATTATGAGTCCAATTGACTGGTCAAAGTCAATAATTTCCAAAACTGGTGTTAATAGGTGTTGGATGTGTGTACCGGAAAATATGAGATTAATGATTAATTTTACCATTTGAGTATCAAATAAATTGGTGCGGATCAAGAAATTATAGAGTTGCTATAAATAGCAACACACACATTGAAACACACACAAGAAAACACAGATCAAAGATTTTTCCCCATTTTTCCCGAAATTCTCGAGTTACTATAGTAGTCCACGATTTTTATTTTTCCGGCCATTGACGGGAGCTCCGTCGAAGATCCGAACGGTCCGAATGTAGCCAAGATCAAGAAAATTCTCTGGGTATCAAGAAATCAAAAATCCAACGGTTGGATCGCCAAGAAATCGGCGATGAACAGATGAATTTTGCGAAGGTACTATTCATCATTTTCTTTGCCAAGATTTTCACAATTTTAGCTAGTTTTTGTTGGTTCTAAAGCTAGAAATCGATTATTTGAGTTGTGGCGAGCATTTCCTTAGCTCATGGGAGCATTTTGGTGCAGAAATGGCGTAGATCGAAGACCGGAAAGTTTATCGCCGCCGCATGGTTTTTCTCCGATCGCCGGCGCGTCGGACCTCCGTTCAGGGCGTGGCTTAGATGGTTGGAATCGTCTCGTTGAGCTCTACATATTTGGAAAATTTCATAATTATTGGAGAAGTTTTGCATCGCCTCCGCCGGACCGGCGCGTCGCCACTATCTTCTTCGATTTTCCGGCTACCTCCGGTGAGTTAACCATTTTTTATCGTCTCGACGTGATAGATCCAAATATCCAAGTTTCGAGTCAAGATTCCAAACAGTGAAGCGGTGAGAACGCGATAAAGTTTGCAAATTTATCAGTCAAAGTTTGACCAGAGTTGATCGATGTTAACTTTTGTATATTATGTGATTTTTCACAGATTCGATGCTAGTCGAGGATATTTAAAAGCAGGGATCAACATTTTAGGGATTTGAACATTTTCAGACTTGGAAAACTGAGGTATGAGCTGATGTTCATTTCGAAGGGAATAAATATTCGAGCGAGTTGAGTTCCTCGAGTTCCCGATTAAAATCACATACTTGCATGTTTATTTAATTATTTGATATTGAATGAGAATTTGAATGATTTAATTGATTTTCGATATTACTTGAAAGACATTAGTTTGTCTATATGAAATTGTTTGAAGTAAGTGATGTATATATTTGATTTGAAAAGCATGAGATTGCTTATTTTAATTACTTCAATGATTTTCGATATTATATTCATGAGTTTGAATATACGAGTTGAATGTGTGGACATCTTCGATACATTGATGTCTGAATACACATATTTATTATTTTGATTTGATTAAATTGCATTAAATTCATATGCATTCATCTTGAGCCAAATTTCTTGATTTTTAGAGGTCTGAGTTGCCCAGATTCGAATTATACTTTTGGGAGCTATATCGAGTGGCCTGGGATGTTGAGTTCCCCCAGTGTCAGCATACTCCTATAGTTGCGCCAAAGTCTAGATGTTTGAGACACGTAGCACCACCCCGAGCGGGAGCGTAGGTGGGTTAGTTGCGTGATCTTGACCTCGGGATCCCAACCGATTGTCCGATATTCTTTGGATTATCTTATTTGATAATCCCGATTTTTAAACACATGCATTTCATTTGAATTTTCGTTGAAGAATATGAATGTATATTATGATTTTAATATACTTACTTGATATTACATGTTACGTCGCTTTTACTGGGATTTTATTCTTATCGAAGTTATCCGGTTGTTGTCTTGTTTTGTATGCATACTTCACAACAGGTGGGGCAGGAGCTAGTCAGAGTCGGCGTGGTTAGCTCGGGATCGAATGATAGATGTGAGGCGTCGATTTAGAAGTTGAATAACTTTTAGAACTCGATTAATTTTTGAAGCATGCTTTTATTGTCAAATTTATTGTGTTGCATATATTTTAAACCCCGATTATTTTTAAAATCAACAGACGTCTAAGACCGAGTTTGAAATGATATTTTCTTGTTCGAGGGAGACATTGTTTTTGTTTAAAAAAAAATTTGATTGTCTTGGCTCATTTATTTATGGATGATTGTATTAGATGATTAGAATCGAGGTCCTCACACAGGAGGCTCTGGAAGACCATAGTTTCAGGATGGAAGCAGTGGTGGAGTTAGGTTCTATTGGGGTTTTAAGTATTATCTTTCGATAAAATTATTTTGATATGGTTATATAACTTAAGTATTTACATATTCCTTTCCTTGGAATTGTATTTGGTTATGTTTTCCACTGTTTAAATTTGATCTATGTTTATTTGAGTTACAATGCATGCTTAAGCTCTTGATTATTAAGTGGTCACGGTGCGGGTCACTACATTTATGGTGTCAGAGCTTTCATAGAAATATTAGGATCTATAAATTTTCTTGGGAATGAACCTTTTGATCATCATGTAGATGGCGGGATATGATGATGAAAGTAGTCATGGTAGCGTGGGTGGACGCTGGGGCATTGAAGACGATTGTGAGCATCGTTGGGGCCAACATCACCATCTCCATGATAAACGTATGCGCTTCAGTATTCATCGTTTCATGCAGATGAGTCCTAAGAAGTTGATTGAAGGTGAGTCTTCAGAGGATGCAGAGAATTCGATAGAACGCACGTAGAACTGCTTTCGGGAATTTCGCTGCACAGAGGAGCAGAAGTTGGAGACTCTTAATTTCCTACTGGAGGGACGTGCTCGAAAATGGTGGAGGTCCACATCTACAACCTTCATCATGGCACGAGGAGTAGCTACTTTGATAGAATTTTGCACAACTTTTCATATGCTGTATTTCATCCCGCACTCCGACAGGAGAAGGCGAGTGAATTAATAGGATTGAAGCAGGGAACAATGTCAATGGACGAATACCAGCAGAATTTTTTGAGATGTTGCCCGATTGTCCTCAGATTTCAGACAGCACTGAGGCAATGTATAGTTTGTTTCTCCAGGGGCTTAATCCAGAAATCCATGACCGTGTATCTATTGGAGATGACATGACTTACGAGAGATTGGTTAGTCAATGTCACCAGGCAGAGGAAAGCATTCACAGTAACATGTTTTTTCCTTCATCTAGACCCGCGAGTTCTTTGGGTCCCCGTGCTCAATTTTTCAAGAAGTCTGCTTTTTTTTATTCCTTCGGATCTGGGGGAGTGATGCGTTTTGGAAGAAAGGGTTAGTGTAACCATTGTGGTAAGAATCATCCGGCTGACAAGTTTCATACGACTGTAGGAGCATGTTTCCGATGCGTGGAGATAGGTCATATGATGAAAGATTGTCCACAGGCAGAGGAAGCTGGTTCTGATTCTTAAGCCACCGTATAGCAGAGACCACCAGAGAAATCTACAGGAGGATCCAATCTGCGACCTCGTAATTCTGGTCAGGTGTTTGCATTAAGGAATGATCAGGCAATGGAGGAGAATGAGAAGGTTATCGCAGGTACATTTCTATTATGCGGTATACCTTCTTTTGTTCTTATTGATACTGGTGCATCTTATTCCTTCATATCTGCACGATTTGTCAAGTATCATAAGTAAACATACATTAACCAAGACGTAGTACTTTCTATTTCTACACCGATGGCTCAGTCTGCATTGGCTAAGTGTCTTAATAGTTGGTTGCCTTTCAGAGTTTGAGGGGAATGTTTTGATGGCAAATCTCGTGGTATCAGTAATGGAGGATTTTTGTTGCATCTTGGGCATAGATATATTGATTACTTACCGAGCTTTAGTGGGATGTTATCAAAAATTGGTGCGCTTTCATCTGGTCGGAGATGATAGTTGGTTCTTTTATGGTGAGGGAGCCCAACCTCAGATGCCTTTGGTATCGGCTTTGATAGTTTGTCAAGCTCTAGAGTCTGGCGGGGAATAATACCTCATCTATGATGTTAATATGTTCACTGGAAGTGTTGGTATAGAGGATTTTCCAGTTGTGAATGAGTTTCCAAATTTATTTTCAAATGAGGTTCCGGGTTTTCCTCCAGTTCGAGACGTCGATCTTGGCAAAGAGTTGATGACAGAGACTTCGCCTATATCACGAGCATCGTATCGTTTGGCTCCGTCAGGGATGCGTGAGTTGAAGCAGCAGCTTTATGATTTGTATGACAAGGGTTACATTCGCCGAGTGTTTCTCCTTGGGGAGCATCATCTCTTTTTATGAAAAAGAAGGATGGGTCTATGCTACTATGCATTGATTATAGACAGTTGAATCGCGTGACCATCAAGAATAAGTATCCTTTGCCGCATATTGATGACTTTTTTGATCAGTTACATGGTACTTTAATTTATTCCAAGATTGACTTGAGATATGGATATCACCATATGTGAGTCAGAGATCAAGATTTAGCCAATACTGAATTTAGAACCAGATATGGGTATTATGAATTTTTGGTGATTCCATTTGGGTTGACTAATACATCGGTTGTATTCATGGATTTGATGAATCGAGTCTTTAGAGAATTTTTGGACAAGTTTGTAGTTTTCTTCATTGATGACATCTTGTTGCATTCACGTGACGTGAATGAGCATGCTTATCATCTGAGGCTTGTGTTGCAGACTTTGAGGGATATACAGTTGTACGCTAAGTTGAGTAACTGTTAATTCTGGCTTGATCAAGTAGTTTTTCTCGGTCATATCATATCCAGAGATGGAATTACTGTAGATCCGTGCAAGATTGAGGTTGTATTGAATTGGTCGCGTTCGACGACAGTAGCTGAGATTCGTAGTTTCCTGGGTCTGGCAGGGTATTATCATCACTTCATCGCGAATTTCTCGTAGCTACTCAACCTTTGACGCAACTTACTCGCAAAGGTGTACATTTTGAATTGTCCTTAGAGTGTGAGGAGAATTTCTGTGAGCTTCGTAGACGGTTGACTTCTGCACGTGTGATGGCTTTATCGTCTGGATCTGGAGGATATGTGGTATATAAAAATGCAAATCTTCAGGGGTTGGGTTGTGTCCTGACTCAGAATGGGCATGTGATCGCATATTCTAGGCAGTTGAAGGTTCACGAGGATAATTACCTAGTGCATGATCATGAGTTAGCAGCTAATTTTTTTTTTTTTTTTTTGCGTTGAAGATCTGGCGTCATTATTTGTATGGCGAGAGATTTGAGATCTTCACAGACCACAAGAGTCTCAAGTATTTGTTCACTCAGACAGAGTTGAACATGAGACAGAGACGTTGGATGGATTTTTTGAAGGATTATAATTGTGAAATCAAATACTATCCTGGAGCTGCTAATCATACCATTGATTCCTTGAGTCGCAAGATAAGAGTATCCGCACTTCAGAATTGTTTGGTATCTATTGCAATTTAAGATTGTTGTTCTTCTCGATATACCATCAAGCATAATAAAAGTATGGAGAGTATCCAGATGTTTGCGATTTTATCTGAGCCAGCTCTGTATCCTCGGATTTGAGATGCTCTAATTTCTTCCAAAGACCCAGTGTTTGGCTCGTCTGGCCAACGAGGGTAGTACGTCTAGATTTCACTATCAATCAAATTGTTTTATTTGTTTGTTTGGCCGTATTGTAGTTTCGGAAGATGATACTCCGAGGGAGGAAATTTTGTCCCAGGTTCATCGTACTAAGTTGAGTATTCATCCAGGGAGCAACAAAATGTACAAGGATTTGCGTACTCGATTCTAGTTGAAAGGAATGAAGCAAGGTGTATATTAGTATTTTTCCAGATGTTTGGTATGTCAGCAGGTCAAGGTAGAGCACCGACGACCTGGAGGATTGCTTCACAGTTTACCTATTCCTGAGTGGAAATGAGAGTTTATCACGATGGATTTTGTGACCCATTTTCCGGTATCCTCGAGGAATTGTGATGCTATTTAGGTTGTGGTGGACCGACTCACCAAGTCAACGCATTTCATTCCGTATATCCGAGACTATAACTTTGAAAGGATGGCTCGCTTATATATCCAGGAGATTGTTCGGCTTCACGGAGTACCTATGAGTATTGTCAGTGATCGAGATCCTAAGTTTACTTCCCGAATTTGGGGGAGTTTTCAGCGCGCTATGGGTACTACTCTTAACTTGAGTACTGCTTATCACACTGAGACTGACGGGAAGTCGAAGCGCACTATCCATACCCTTGAAGATACGCTTAGAGAGTGTTCTATGGATTTTGGTCCAGCTTGGCAAGATCGGTTGCCATTGATTGAGTTCGCGTACAACAATAGTTACCATCGCAGTATTAGGATGACACCATTTGAGGCATTGTATGGACAGCGATGTCATAATCCACTATTCTGGGAAGAAGTGGGGGAGCGACAAGTAGAAGGACCAGAGATAGTTCAACAAGCTATTGATATTGTTGGACAGATCAAGAGACGAATTAAAATTGCACAAGATCGACAGGCTAGCAATGATAATGTTAAGCAAAGACCTTTGCAGTTTGAGGTTGGTGAAAAAGTATTCCTGAAAGTTTTACCTTTCCGCAGGATTATGAGATTTGGTCTCAAGGGTAAGTTATATCCTAGATTCATTGGTCCATTTGATATTTTGGAAAGTATGGGAGATTTGGCTTATAGACTTGCTTTACCACCGTATCTGTCAAGTATCCACGATGTGTTCCATGTATCTTTGTTGCGACGGTATGTGGCTGATGAGTCCCACATCTTGGAGCCATCTAATGTACAGTTGGATACAGATTTAAAATATGTGGAGAGACCATTAAGTATCATGGGTCATAAGGAAAAGGTATTGTGTAACAAGATCATTCCTCTGAAGCCGTATGCGCACATATGACCTAGAGTAGTTAAGATTGTATTTGTATTTCGGTTTTATGTCCTGTAAAATGTTCAGATGTAAAAGAGTAATTACTATAACAAGTTAATTTCAGTACTTAATATTTATTTCAAGGACAAAAATTATCTTAAGTGGGGTAGAACATGGTAGCCCGATTCTATTTTACAAGATTTATTTGTCTAATCATGTTTAGATTAATTAAAATATGATTAATAGATTTTTATAAGATCAAACGGACCAATAAATCAGATCCAGAACGTTTGAAAAATGGCTGATGGACTTGATTGGGTCTAAACTAGTTCGGAAGATCCGAACTAGGTTCAAAAGGTCCGAACATATCAGAACCAATGAATCAATATTGGGAGTAACGAGACGATCGGAGCTTCCGAAGAGGGATCTGAGCTTCCGATCATCATGTATTGGACGTTGAGATGAGGCTTGAACACATAGCTGCATGCAGACGATCGTAGCTTCCAAAGTGCAGATCGCATCTTACGATCGTAGCTGTCCAAAACATGGCATGCATGCTCAGATCGGAGCTTTCGATCTGGTGTTCGGAGCTTCCGATCGTGGCCTATAAATAGGAGATCCGAGGCTCATTTCTAACTTGCCAATTAACTTTATCCAATCTTGATTCTTAGTAGTTTTTAGGTGTTTTTATCCATCTTTGGCAAGGTACGGGGTCCTGGCAAGATGTCCAGAAGTCGTAGCGAAATTGTGCCCAAGTTCTGAGGCATTCGGCAACCAAGGGCTGAAGACGAACGGAGGTATACTTGAGATCCTATAAATAGTTTGGGAGTATCTATTAGCTATGTTAAGGATTTTAGATATTGTTTAGTGATATAGTGATCTTGTGATTATAGGCTTGGACATAGAGCTGGTGTAGCTTGCCTAGTAGAATTAAGGTACGAAATTACTGTTTCAGATACCCTGACTGAGTATGCATGTATTATGTGTTGCATTGATTATATGTCATGATTTTATCTGCATATACCCTTCATGATATTATGCTGCATCCAAGATCATATTGAGCCTGTATTCTTGAGATAGTCGGTAGCAGGGTGCTCACCCTACATGTAGTGGATGGTTGGACATGTGAACTCGTGATCAAGTCACCATTATCCACTAGGTAAATGAGCCACCTCCTGATGCGACAGCGCAACATGCTATGTACCCTGGGCCCGGTCTGTGAGCAGGACTTCTTGACCTCGTGTCTTGGTACCCGTACACTTGCATACATGTACATATAATATTTGTATATTCATACTCTTGTACTGAGCATTTTATGCTCACGTCCTCATACTGTTTTTGGACTCCCTATTCCACTGGGCATGTTTCAGACTTGATGGAGCAGGAGGCTCTGGGAGACCGTAGTTGCAGGATGGTAGCATTGGTGGAGTTAAGTTCCAGTGGGGTTTTAAGTATTGTGTTTTGATACAGTTATTTCGATATGGTTGTATAACTTAAATATTTACAGATTCCTTTTCTTGGAATTATATTTGGTTATGTTTTCCGCTGTTTAATTATGATCTCTGTTTATTTAAGTTATAATGCATGCTTAAGCTCTTGATTAGTAGATGATCATGGTGCGGGTCACTACACATAATGTGCGAGGAGACCAAAATATCAACGATGAAAACCACAACAATCTTATCTAAGTAATCCAAGAAGACACGGTACATCAAATCCATGAACACACCTAGGGCAATAGTCAAACTAAATTGCATTACTAAAAACTCATAATGCTCATACTTGGTACGAAATGTTGTCTTTCTTGATCACGAATCCTCATCTCGTGGTAACCGGTCTTTGAGTAAATATAAGTACCTTATAACTGGTCAAACAAATCATAAATATGGGGCAAGGGTTACTTGTTCTTAATGGTTACCCGATTCAACTACCAATAATCGATGCACAACCGCATAGATCCATCCTTATTCTTGAAAAATTGAATCGGTGCTCCCACGGAGAAAAACTAGGGTGAATATTCACCTTCTCCAAAACATCTTGCATTTTTTCTTTCAACTCTCTCATCTCCGACGGAGCCAGAATATTTGTAGCTCTAGAAATCAGATTTGTTCCTGGCACAAGATCGATCCTGAATTTCACTTCTCTAATCGGAGAAAAACCAGGAATCTCATCACAGAAAACATCGAGAAATTAACTAAAAACTGGTCTATTTTCAATATCCACATTACCAGTGGTTACATAAACTGCGTAGGTAAGGTATCCTTTCCTTCTTGACTCCAAAGCATGACAATCCCTCAGAGCGGACACCAATGGCATCAGGGGTTGCGCTACCTATTCGTAAAAAAACCAACTATAACATCCTTGCGGTTGAAAATGCACAAGTCTCTGATAGAAATCAACCTTCACTCGGTACAATGTCAATACATCGAAATCCAAGATAAAATAAAAATCCTCCATGAATAAGATCATCAAAATCACAGTCAAAAGGATAGCCTCAAACTTCAACGAACAACCCACCACAAGTTGGGTAGCTAAATTTGATTGACCTATCATTGTGGAAACAGAAGTACTACGCCCAAGGAAACATAGGGTAAATGATGACCCTTTAAAAAATGGTTGGAAATAAAGGCATGAGATGCACCAGTATCAATATGAAAAAATGCAGGTATGCTGCAAAAATTAATTGCACCAGAAATGATCCTCTTGTACCCTCCAAGTCCTGATCATGCCTGAGGGAAAAACTCAGCTCGGTACACAATACTGACGATTAGATCCTCCACTGACTGTGCCAATGGTTTCTGCTGCACCTTAGTCTGAGAACCCATACCAGATGGTTGTCCTCCTCCTATCTGTGGAAAGTCCTTCTTAATATTCCCGATCTCACCATAACGTAAACAAGCTCTGGCAGATTTATGGAACTTATCAGTCAGGTGATTCTTCCCATGCTGAATCCACTGTCCCTACTTATAACCAAAATGGGTGAACTCCTTCCGACCCAGAAGAAGTATTATAAGAAGCAGACTTCTTAAAATATTGGGCTCTAGGCCCCAAGATACCAGGTAGTCGAGAAAAATTCAAAGTCCTCCCTTGCTACAAACTGATCTCGACCTGTCTATAGCAGTTCACCAATCCATCGTTGGACATCGGATCGTCATAGGCTGACACCCGATAAAAGATATCTTGATTCAAGCCCTGTAGAAAGTGGTCATACATTGCCTCGAAACTGGAGTGAATATGAGGGCAATACGGTATGATCTCAAAGAACTTCTTTCGATCCTCATCCATAGTCATGTTCCCTTGCTTCAGCGACAGAAGATCTATGGACTTGGCCTGGCGAATAGCGAAGAAAAATACAACTTTGTGAATGCAGTAAGGAAATCAGCCAAAGTAACTGTATCTCGCTCTTGTAGCGGTGGAGTGGAAACAAACTTCCACCAGCTACGAACACGGCCCTCCAGAAGGAAATTCACAGTCTCAAGGCGTTGTTACTCAATGGTACTGAACACTCAAAAATAACCTTCCATGTGCTCCAACCAATACTCTGCCAATTCAGTTGACTCTCCGCCTACGAGTGGCTTGGGTCCTGTTTGAAGGGACCTATGTCGAAGCGAAGCCAACTTTCATGGTGATGGTGTCGATGTTCCCGACGGTATTCATGACCCTCATTGCCACCCCATCGGTCCACAATACTATGACTTCTCTCGTCATCTCGCCTTAACATCTACAAGACAAAATGAAAATCAACCCAAAGAAAGGTTCTATATCTCAAAAATATAATGCATGCTCTGATACCATAAATTTAGTTACCCGTTCCATAATCACCTACTAATCAAAACATAATCTTGCAATTAAATCTTAAATATTCATAATTAGATGAATTAGAGAAAACTGGAATACATAGAAAACCCAAATCAAAACCATCAGTCTAAAATACTTGTAAAGGTTAAACCATATCGAAATAAGTGTATCAAAAAACATCTCAAGGCAAAAAAACTGAAACAAATAGCCAGAATCTCAGCAGCGCTGCTCCTCACCTCAGGGCTCAATATTGCCTGCAACATCCAACATGAGGTTTGCCTCACGGAATGAGGTGTCCAAGATGAAAACAAGGACGTGAGAGCTAACTTCCAGTACAATAAATATGAGTATACAAACTTATATATGCATGCATATAAAGTGAACTGGTAACTGGATCAACAAGGAATGCTCTGACTGGACCTACTCGAAAATACCCCTCTGGATAACTAACACAATCATCCTAACTTGGATCTAGAATATCCTGTTGGATAACTGGCGTTCAGATCAATCACGATTGATACCCGGTGCAGCGGAAGTTTAAAATTTTATTATGGAACAATTACATAGTGTGGGTATCAACCGTTTAACGATTAAATTATTAGTGTGTGTAAAATTAAATAACAATTATTAAATTTTACCTTCAATCTCGAAGCGAGATTATTGGACTCCAACAGATTTCTCTGCTCTTGTTGTCTCTCCCAGGAACTGATGAACTCCTTCAATCAGGTCCACGAATGGAGGTTTAATCCCTCTGATAGATTGCACTAGAAAATCTATCAGAAGTTTTCTGCGAAGAGAATAAACGAATTTGATTCGCTATTCCACACTGCAATTCAAAATCACAGACCGGAATTTCTCAGACAGAGAGAGGGAGGGTGTTCGGCCGAAATATTTGAGAGAGAGGCTAGGGTTTCGAAATTTTTCTCTCAAAATTATGACCTATTGTGTGTAATTTCTGTACTGTAATAACTTATTTATAATGCAGGCCACTAACACCTTAGGGCCCATTAGTCATAAGTTGAGGCCCGACAAGCAAAGCCCGCATGTTCAGAAATTAATATAAAATTCATCGTGACTCCGATTGATAAACCGGTTTTACCAATGTGCACAGAAACCATTTCTGCACATTTTAAAGTCAAGATAAATTTTCCTGAATCCGAATTCAGTGGTTTCCAAAAATGTACATCCCTATGTCATTTTAGGAAATCCTACTCCCTTACTCTTATTTAAGAAGTCCAACTTCTTTATTCATTAAATTTAACTCTTTAAATTTAACTATCTCAACGGGGATTAAAACTTCATTACACTGTGTGACCCTCAATGGTTCAGGGATACAGCTAGCCGTGGGCTCACAACTCCTTGTGACTCGGAACAACGATTTCCGACTTGCCCAACGAATCATGGTAAAGCGCCTAGCAACATCGCCCCATGATTCCCTAGGTATCACTGATAGTGCCTACAAGAACCAGTAGATTTTGGTTAGCGTACAGTACGGTCCCTTCATCCATATATCCCGATCGAATCAACAACCATTGGTATATCGAGAGTCGCTCAAGATTCGATAACTATGCAATACATCTTGAAGATCAAATTAGTGACATCGCATGTGCTACTAAGAAACCATTTCTTAAATCACATCAAGTACTCTGGCCAGAGATTCGTCACACTAATATCTCCTCAGATCGCATAGGATATCCACACTCGCAAGTATGTGGTGAATCCTTGACAACAATGCATCGACTCCTATATGTGTTGTAACTGTACCCAATCCCGACACCTGATGACCCCCATAGAGTCGGTAAACGAGTCAAAGCACAGTACTAGCATATAGAGTCTCCATGATGTTTCAAGTAGTAAGGACTAATGGTGTACAACCAAAACCGCAGACTTTATCCACTCGATAAGTGATAACCACTTGGAAAGTCCGGATAGGGTAGTTCGATTATTCATCCTATGAATATCCATTTGCATGCTTCGAACATCTCCATGTTCCCTACCAATGAAACGTGGTACTCCGCATCGCAAATGCTAGTCTCAAACTCGAGCGATCCTTATCCTTATTATCGGACGGCTCAATCGACTAGGAACAGTTTAGAATATACAGTGACTATAAGATGTATTTCATGATAGACATCCCCATGTTCTACCACATCTTACATACACTATAGTATATTCAAGGTCTTTATCAAAACAACAATAGTATATCACAATATAACAATATGAAGAAAGATAAAGTCATTGCCATTAATAAAAGTGTAAATTACATTAAACAAAAGATCGTTTGTACAAAGAGTCATCAAAGCCCATAGCCACAAGTTGGCTCACTGGGCACCCACTCTTTCAATCTCCCACTTGCCCTATAGCCAACTAGTCATACTACGTAGACCCATTGCTTCGCGATGTTTGTCAAACAATGGTCCTGGCAAGGGCTTAGTAAGCGGATCAGCGATATTGTCTGCAGAGGCCACTCGTTCGACAGTGATGTCTCCTCTTTCCACAATCTCCCGGATGATGTGTTATTTCCTCAGTACGTGTTTGGATCTTTGATGAGACCTTGGTTCATTTGCTTGAGCAATGGCACCCGTGTTGTCACAGTACACCGGGACTGGACCAAAAAATTCAGAAATGACGCCCAACTCTTGGACGAACTTCCTCATCCAAACGGCCTCTTTAGCAGCAGCTGATGCTGCAATGTATTCAGCCTCAGTGGTGGAATCCGCTGTGGTGTCCTGCTTGGAACTCTTCCAAGAGACAGAACCGCCATTGAGCATGAACACAAATCCAGAGGTTGACTTCGAGTCATCCACGTCACTTTGGAAGCTAGAGTCGGTATAGCCTTCCAATTTCAGATCTCGTCCTCCATATACCATGAACATATTCTTAGTCCTTCGTAAGTACTTAAGAATGTCCTTCACGGCTTTCCAATGCATTTGACCAGGATTAGCCTGATATCTGCTCGTGACACTCAGAGCAAATGCTACATCCGGTCTGGTAGATATCATCCCATACATGATACTACCTATAGCTGACGCATATGGTACATGTGTCATATTCTCTATCTCTGCATCAGTCTTGGGACACATAGACTTGGATAAAGAAACTCCATGACACATGGGTAGATGTCCTCTCTTGGACCCATCCATTGAAAACCGTTTCAATATGGTGTCGATGTAGGTTGATTCAGTGAGTCCTATCATTCTCTTAGATCTATCTCTATAGATCTGTGTCCCAAGAATGTAGGATGCCTCACCCAAATCCTTCATCGAGAATCTACCTGATAACCATATCTTTGTTGACTGCAACATCCCTACATCATTCCCAATGAGTAGGATGTCATCAACATAAAGTACTAAGAATGTCACAGCATCCTTAACCACTTTCTTGTACACGCACGGTTCCTCCGGGTTCTTGATGAAACCAAAATCTTTTATTGTTTCATCAAATTTCTGGTTCCAACTTCTTGATGCTTGTTTTAGACCATAAATTGATCTCTGAAGCTTGCATACCTTATGCTCGCTTCCCATGGATGTGAACCCCTCCGGCTGGTTCATATAGATTTCTTCCTTAATGTCTCCATTAAGAAAAGCAGTCTTCACATCCATTTGCCATATCTCATAGTCATACCATGCAGCTATGGCAATAAGGATTCTTATGGACTTGAACATTGCAACTGGTGAAAAGGTTTCATCATAGTCAACTCCTTGTCTTTGAGTGTAACCTTTCGCCACCAATCGCGCCTTGTAGGTCAATACCTTACCATCAGGCCCAAGCTTTCTCTTGTAGATCCATTTACACCCTATTGGAACAATTCCATCAGGAGGATCTACTAAAGACCAAACATGGTTTGTATGCATTGAATCCAATTCAGACTGCATAGCTTCAAGCCATAAATTTGAATCCGCATCAGAAATTGCTTCCTTGAAGTTTCTTGGATCACATCCAATGTCGGGTTCATCTTGATCCCCTTCAAGAAGAAGACCATATCGAACAGGAGGTCTAGAAGTCCTCTCGGATCTTCTAGGTTCAGGCGTGTCCAGTAATGGTTCCTGAGGCGTAGGATCGTTATTTTGTATTTCGGGTTCTTCTCGAACTTCTTCGAGTTCCATCATCTCGCCTTTCTTATCCAATAAGAACTCCTTCTCCAAGAAGGTGGCATTCCTAGAAACAAACACCTTTGTTTCAGCAGGATAATAGAAATAATATCCGATTGAATTCTTCGGATACCCTACAAAATAACATAAGCTGGATCGACTATCCAACTTATCTCCCACTGTCTGCTTCACGTAAGCAGGACATCCCCAAATCCTTAAGTACGAATACTTAGGAGCTTTGCCATTCCATAACTCGTATGGTGTTTTGTCCACTGCTTTAGTGTGGACGTTGTTCAACAACAATACCGCCGTTTCAAGCGCATAGCCCCAAAACGAAGGTGGAAGCTCAGTGAAGCTCATCATGGATCGAACCATGTCCAACAAAGTTCGATTATGACACTCCGATACACCATTAAGCTGTGGTGTCATAGGAGGAGTCCACTGAGAGAGAATCCCATTCTCTTTTAGATAGTCCAAAAACTCGGTACCAAAGTATTCTCCACCTCGATCCGATCGAAGTGCTTTAATACTTTTACCTAGCTTGTTTTCTACTTCAGCCTTGAATTCTTTGAACTTTTCAAATGCTTCAGACTTATATTTCATTAAATATAAATACCCATACCTTGAATAATCATCAGTAAAGGTAATGAAGTAGGTGTGGCCATATTGAGTCCCAACTCTAAATGGACCACAAACATCTGTATTGATCAAATCCAACAGATTTTGACTACGCTCAGGTTTCCCCTTAAAAGGAGATTTAGTCATTTTTCCTTTTAGGCAGGATTCACAAGTAGGTAGAGAGTTAATATCAGACATATCAAACATGCCCTCTCCCACTAGCTTGTTCATCCTCCTTGAGGAAATATGACCTAGCCTAGCGTGCCAAAGGTTTGCCGGGTTTTTGCTATCGATTTTCCTTTTGTTTGTTGTTGTCGGTTTATCAGCATAATTTATTGGAACGTCTTTTAGTTTTAAGTTGTATAGATCGTTTTCAAGTTGTCCATTTCCAATCAAACATTTATTCTTGTAAATATTGCAAATCCCATTCACAAAATTGCAAGAATAACTATCTCTATCAAGCATAGAAACAGAAATAATGTTTTTAATCAAATCTGGAACAAATAAAACATCTCTCAAAAAAACTTAAAATTGTTCTGCAAAAATGTCTCCTATAGCTTTGGATTTATCTCTGGAACCATTCCCGAGCCTTGACTGGGTCTCACCCATCCTTAGCCTATTACTTCTTGTCATCATTTGCAACTCATTGCAAATATGAGATCTACATCTGGTATCCAATACCCAAGAAGTAGTATTAAGAAAAACATTTTAATGTAAAACATACCCTTTGCAGTTCGCAACTGCTTGAGGTATTCCTTGCAGTTACGTTTCCAATGACCGGGTTTCTTGCAGTGATGGCAAACTTGTTTAGACTTGTCCAATTTTGCATGTAACATTTGGCCTTGAGATCATGGTCCAACCATTTCTCTAGTTCGGCCAACCTTTCGGTAGTTACATCAGTCGGGGCTGTTTTCGGAGAAGCCTTTTCTAACACTTTAGAAAATCTTTTCCGAACTTAGGACAATCTTAACTTATGGAATCATTCTGTATTGTTTGCGCCAATAAGTTTGTTTTGTTGGAGAATAGAAACATGTGGATTACTGAGATGAAACAGACAATTATCGATGATTGTTTAAGCAATTTACTAAGACATAAAATAGGCGAAATTTATTCTATGAATCTCACTCCCACTATTTTAACGATTTCACTACCTTCTAGTGAAAACGGGAAACTGTTTTCCTTAGTGAGAACATGGAGTCCAATTGACAAACTTATGGTCCCGAATAATATCAGCCAACCATAATTCTCAAAAGGTAGAGCCCAATTGCTTCCAAAGCAACCCCCATGTATTTACCTCATGTCCAATAAGGGCCCAATAATATGACGCCGTTTATAGTGACATGTCAAGATGACCCATCAATATTAAGTTGTGATGGACGGTCGCCATGTGGATCCCCAATAATATGAGCCGATCCCATGGGAGTTCCACCCAACTTACAACATGTGTCGATCCAATGTACAGCTTTCCGACGGACGGGCCCCCCAATAATATGAGCCGGACCGTATCCGCGGGTAGCATCACATACATTGACCGTTGATGGAAGGTAGGAACATTTAAACAAATTTAAATTTCCTTTATTTATCTTGATATCAATTTTAAATCATATTTAAAATGAGGGATTTTTAATTATGAAAATTTGTCTCATCATTTTTCAATTTATTGTATGCTTGCCGGATTCATACAATTATGTCTAAAACATGCATACAATCATAATATCATATATTATATATAGGATGATCGATTCCATTTCTAATTGACTCGTGGTTGCCAATCACGAGTCTTAGTCCAATCCTAGGTAATATGCAGTATGCAATGCAATCCTATTACATTAGCTTCCAATTTACATTTCTTCGTCTTTATTGTCTGCAAGGCCCACCATCTTCAAATCTTGATCTCCCACTAAATCTAATGTATTTACAATAAATAGCAATGACAAGTAGGGGATACATTTTAGGGGTGGGAACGGGCCATAAACCAAGCCCACTTTTATTATATATGACATTCATATTGGGTCATAAACCAGCCCATTAATAAAACCAACAACAATAAAACAAATGTAAATTCCTAACATACACCTACAAAATTGGTCATGGCAATCGATCATCCCTATCCAATAACATTTAATTCAAAATTAATTTATTGGATATCATGCATATGGCAATTTAAATTTAAACAGGATAAAATCATATTTTATATATAAAATCATATTTTACATATAAAATCATATTTTACCTTTTATTAAATAAAATCATATTTTATCTACAGAATCTAATTTTATAGATAAAATCATATTTTACTTAATATATACATAAGATCAAATCTTATCATCAATTGTACCAAAAATAATTGATTTCAAAATTCAATTTAAGGATAAAATATTAAAATTTTCCAAAAATTCAAATTTATCCAAAAATCAATTTTAAAATTTTCGGACTCGAACAATTCGATCCGATGCCTCGTGAACCAATCAAAAACAATTTTTGACCGGACCAAAAATAAAATTTTAACACATTAAAATTAATTTAAATAAAAAAAATAATTTTTCCCGCGGGCCGCCCGGGACACTCCCGGGCCGGCCCGCACCCGTGGGCGCGGGCCGGGGCAGCCGGGCTGCCCCTTTAGGGCAGCGACAATCGCTGCCCTGGCGCCGCCCAGGGCCGCGCCGAGCGCTGCCCTGCGCTGGGCAGCGCCGAGCGCTGCCCTGGCGGCGCTGAGCGCCGCCCCTGGGCGGCGACGTGCGCCGCCGTGGGCGGCGCTGTGCGCCCCCTTTGGGCGGCGCCGTGCGCCGCCCGGGGCAGCGACCGTTGCTGCCCCACCGGGCAGCGATCCAATCGCTGCCCGGGTTTTGCCCGAAAAAAAAAAAAATTTTTTTTTTATTTAAAATATTTATTTTGTTTTAAAAAACCAAGACTCAAAAATTTTTGTACAATCGATTAATTTAATCGTTTGATCTGAGCAACCTGGCTCTGATACCACTGTTGGATAACTGGCGTTCAGATCAATCACGATTGATACCTGGTGCAGCGGAAGTTTAAAATTTTATTATGGAACAATTTCATAGTGTGGGTATCAACCGTTTAACGATTAAATTATTAGTGTGTGTAAAATTAAATAACAATTATTAAATTTTACCTTCAATCTCGAAGCGAGATTATTGGACTCCAACAGATTTCTCTGCTCTTGTTGTCTCTCCCAGGAACTGATGAACTCCTTCAATCAGGTCCACGAATGGAGGTTTAATCCCTCTGATAGATTGCACTAGAAAATCTATCAGAAGTTTTCTGCGAAGAGAATAAACGAATTTGATTCGCTATTCCAGACTGCAATTCAAAATCACAGACCGGAATTTCTCAGACAGAGAGAGGGAGGGTGTTCGGCCGAAATATTTGAGAGAGAGGCTAGGGTTTCGAAATTTTTCTCTCAAAATTATGACCTGTTGTGTGTAATTTATGTACTGTAATAAATTATTTATAATGCAGGCCACTAACACCTTAGGGCCCATTAGTCATAAGTTGAGGCCCGACAAGCAAAGCCCGCATGTTCAGAAATTAATATAAAATTCATCGTGACTCCGATTGATAAACCGATTTTACCAATGTGCACAGAAACCATTTCTGCACATTTTAAAGTCAAGATAAATTTTCCTGAATCCAAATTCAGTGGTTTCCAAAAATGTACATCCCTATGTCATTTTTGGAAATCCTACTCCCATACTCTTATTTAAGAAGTCCAACTTCTTTATTCATTAAATTTAACTCTTTAAATTTAACTATCTCAACGGGGATTAAAACTCCATTACACTGTGTGACCCTCAATGGTTCAGGGATACAGCTAGCCGTGGGCTCACAACTCCTTGTGACTCGGAACAACGATTTCCGACTTGCCCAACGAATCATGGTAAAGCGCCTAGCAACATCGCCCCATGATTCCCTAGGTATCACTGATAGTGCCTACAAGAACCAGTAGATTTTGGTTAGCGTACAGTACGGTCCCTTCATCCATATATCCCGATCGAATCAACAACCATTGGTATATCGAGAGTCGCTCAAGATTCGATAACTATGCAATACATCTTGAAGATCAAATTAGTGACATAGCATGTGCTACTAAGAAACCATTTCTTAAATCACATCAAGTACTCTGGCCAGAGATTCGTCACACTAATATCTCCTCAGATCGCATAGGATATCCACACTCGCAAGTATGTGGTGAATCCTTGACAACAATGCATCGACTCCTATATGTGTTGTAACTGTACCCAATCCCGACACCTGATGACCCCCATAGAGTCGGTAAACGAGTCAAAGCACAGTACTAGCATATAGAGTCTCCATGATGTTTCAAGTAGTAAGGACTAATGGTGTACAACAAAACCGCGGACTTTATCCACTCGATAAGTGATAACCACTTGGAAAGTCCGGATAGGGTAGTTCGATTATTCATCCTATGAATATCCATTTGCATGCTTCGAACATCTCCATGTTCCCTACCAATGAAACGTGGTACTCCGCATCGCAAATGCTAGTCTCAAACTCGAGCGATCCTTATCCTTATTATCGGACGGCTCAATCGACTAGGAACAGTTTAGAATATACAGTGACTATAAGATGTATTTCATGATAGACATCCCCATGTTCTACCACATCTTACATACACTATAGTATATTCAAGGTCTTTATCAAAACAACAATAGTATATCACAATATAACAATATGAAGAAAGATAAAGTCATTGCCATTAATAAAAGTGTAAATAATATTAAACAAAAGATCGTTTGTACAAAGAGTCATCAAAGCCCATAGCCACAAGTTGGCTCACTGGGCACCCACTCTTTCATATCCTTGAAACATCACAGCGCTCATGACCACCCATTGACCACTGTGACTCATGATGTCCAATCATCCACAAACTAGGACTGAGCGACCTTACCAAACATGGTTATTTTGAAAGAGTTTCAGCTCAACGTGATATATGAACATACAACATATGAATAATAATGCATGCATATCATGGCAGATAAAATGCAACACATAAGAATGAATACTCAATTGGATATCTCAGTCAGTATTTTTACGTACCACTATAGGTCAAGTCTAGGTGAACATCCTAGTATCCAAGCCTATAATAAAATGTATACAGTAGCACTTATACAATTATAAAAGTCTTAACTAAACTAATAGATACTACTAAACTTATCAAAGATCGCGCAGTATTACATGCATTCGTCGTTAGCTCACTGATGGTGTCTAGTGACCCTACTTGGATCACCTACTACTTGAATTAATAAGAATTCAATTTAAACTTAAACCAAAAACATAATTAGAGAACTAAATCAGAGATATTGTGAAAAACTAAAAACCAACTATTAAGCTGGCAGAAACCTCAATATACAATCCTATCGAATGAATAAATATCAAATAAGGTCTTAATATAGAAACATCTCCTCGTGACTCCTGCTGTCAAGACGTGGTCGTGGATCAACCACTGATCTCTCTAGTGGTCCACATGAAAACCTATCCCATCAAATGGGGTGCCCAAGATAAAAGAAGGGACATGAGCGCTAATGCCCAATTCAAAAATATAGAGTATACAAGTCTATATGATACATGCATGCAACATGAATTATCTGGGTAACTAGGATCAAATATGGAATAAAATGCTAAGAACATAGGTGTCTCCAGTATGTGCATGCTGCTCCGAAGATTCAATGGGTGTCACACATAATGAACCCGATCTTGGACTATCACTATAGTAGCCCGACTCCTAATTGAGCTAATATATTGCTTAAACATTATTAAGGGATACTAATTTGAGCTTAAGGAATTGATAATCAGATTCAGATGTTTAAAAATTGGTTTCTAAGTCTTTGAGTATTTGGGACAGATCGGAAGTTCCGAATGTGTTTGGAAGCTTGCATTGCTGATCGGAAGCTCTGAACGTGAGATCGGTAGTTCTGATTGTGTGACACTCATACAGGGATTGGGCTTTGATTGGGTGATTGTACAAGGGGGAGTTCGGAAGCTCCCAACTAGGATCGGTAGTTCCAAAAAACTATCGGCAGCCAAGAGGTCAAATCAGAGACACGTGGTTGGTGGAGATCGATTGAAAGCACGATCGGAAGCTCCGAAGTGGGATCGGAATTTCCAAACGAGGTCTATAATTAGGGGACCAAGAGCTCATTTTCAACTGTCAATTCCTCTATATTCCCTTTGCTTTATAACTCAAATTTATAGTATTTTAGGCATTTTTCTTGAGAACCAAGAGGCGATGGAGTGTTGCTGGAGTTGTAGCGAAGTTGTGCCCAAGTTGTGGGGCTATCATCATCAGTGGGCTAAATATGGACGCATGTATACTACTAGACTCAGATTAGTCTAATTGAGCATCTATTAGACTAGTTATGGCTTTTAAAGGATAAATGGTGATATAATGATTTTTTGCTTATAGGCTTGGACTAGAGGACTTGTATCTCTAGGTTTATTACCTTGAGGTATGGACGTACTATTCGAGATACTCTGGTTGAGTATTCTTGAACTATGTTTGAATGTTTTATGTCGCATTTTGTATATTTTCATGGATTATGTCACGGATATTATGTTGCATGCATTACACGTTGAGCCTTTATCATTGACTGATATAACCAGTAGATGGGTCGCTCAGTCTCGTTTTATTTGTGGATGAATGCCATTGTTTTGGATCCGGATAGGTTAAATGTTGGTATTCTTGTACTATGTTTGAATGTTTTATGTGGCATTTTGTATATGTGCATGGATTATGTCACGGATATTATGCTGCATGCATTACACGTTGAGCCTTTATCATTGACTGATATAACCAGTATTGGGGTCGCTCAGTCTCATTGTATTGGTGGATGAATGCCATGGTTTTGGATCGGGATATGTCCACAGGTTTATGGTATGGGAGTGCCTCCTGATGCGATGGCCTAGCGTACTACATATCATGGCGCCTTTGACTAAGCAGTATTCTATCGATGATAGATTTTCGATACCCTTCACTTGCATTAGCATTCATAGCACTTGTGTACTCATGCTTTCGTACTGAGTTTTTTATGCTCATGTACTCGGTTTTTGTTCCGGACACCCTATTCCATGGGATAGGACTCAGGTTGGACGGACCCAGTGGTAGCGTTCGTTGAGCTACAACATGGTGGATTTGTACTATACCAGCTTTTCAATGTATTTGGGATTTTATCTTTACCTTCGATGGGGTTTTATAATAGTATTGGTTGTTATAGTATTCACTTGGACAGGATGTATTCTGTCGATAGAATTTAATTGTTTTAATTCAGTTTACGCTTAATTTTCTCATTATCACTTGTTAGTTGATTTTCATGCTTTAAGCTTTGGTTAATTAGTGATTTCGGATTGGGTCACTAAATTTTTTGGTATCAGAGCATGAATTGAATTTGGGATCTAGATAAACAGTTTTGAGGTTTAATTATAATGATCTTATCAAATGGCTGCTTGTGGAGATGAAATTCTAGGTAGTGTCGATGGTCTTTGGGGTGACGACGAGGACAGGGAGAAACGTCAAAGGCAGCATCGTCATAGGGAGGACACACACAAATTAGACATTTGCAAATTTGTGCAAATGACTCCTAAGCCATTCAAGGGCGGCAAAAACCCAGAAGTCGCAAAGAATTGGTTGGAATGCATGGAGAACTGCTTTGAAGTGTACCGTTTCACTGAAGAGAAGAAGATGCAGGCTGTCAAATTCCTTCTGATATGGAGTACTCAAAAGTGGTGAAGTTCTAATTCTGTGCCTGTCATGTTCGAGCGGGGCTCAACTACATGAGAGGAGTTCTGTGTAGCGTTCCGAGACTGAGCCGTAAGGTGAGTATTAGTACTCTCCTCACAAATTCTAGAGTTAGTATCATTCAGGAGTGTTGTTCTTCAGACTTTATGTTTTGGCATAATAAAAGACAACATAGGATCCGAGTGTTTTCAGTACTAGCTGAGCCATCTTTTTTTGCTCGTATCCAAAGATGCATAAGTTAGAGATACTTGATCTGGGAGACAACACATCTAATTTCCACTTTCAAACAGATGGAATGTTGTGTTTGTCTGGTAGAGTTGTGGTACTTGACGATTCGACCTTGCGAGATGAGATTCAGTCTCAGGCTCATCGTAGTACATTCCTTGTGCACCCAGGCAGTGCTAAGATGTATATGGATCGACATACCAAATTTTTGTGGAAAGTTATGAAGCATAGAATTTATCAGTTTGTATCTCGATGTTTGGTTTGTCAACAAGTTAAGGCTGAGCATCGATGACCAGGTGGTTTGATGCAGAGCTTGAAAATTCCGGAATGGATGTGGGATCATGTGACGGTGGATTTTGTAAGGCCCGGGATTATTAAATTTAATCCTAGATTATTTAATTTTAATCCAAAATTATTTAATTTGAGAATTTTTAGAGTTTAGATTTAAATTCTAATATTCTTAAATTATTTAGGATTGAAATTGAATTTAAATAAGGGCCTAGGACCGAATTGGAAATACTAAAGAATTGAGGGACTAAAATGCAATTTGGCTTAAATAAATATGATTTTTTTTGCCTAGTCATCTACTTGCATGTGTACTTTGCATATTTCATTCAGAAAAATGGAGCAGAAGCCGATACCTTCTCTTTGCATTTGATTTTCTTGAATTTCAAAGTCACGTATCTTTTGATCTGATTGTCCGAATTTAATTCCGAATATAGTTCCGGAATCCTTGCAACAAGGGCTTTGATTTGGTGTAAGTATTTAACTATTTTGGCATGTTTTGAAGATTGAAATCTGGTAGAGATCATAATTTAATTCTACGTATGTATTCTTCAGTTTTTATACATTCCGATATTGAAACTGGATCGAGGATTGATTGTTGTATGAACTTGTGATTATTCCAGCATTTATTTTGACTTATATAGTAGATGTTTATGTTGAGTTTGATAGCTTGTTAATGATACGAATTGATTCGAAGTTGATATTAGTTTCGATATTATGTCGGTTACCGATTTTCAATCGCTACGCTGTCGGTTTATGATTTGAGACCGTTTTGATAGCCTAGGATTGAGCTGAGATGTTGTGATGTTGTAGCATCTGTATTATTGAATTTCATATTATTATTGAAGTCTAATGACTCAAGAACTTTGAATTTGAACCAAAGAAGAAGAAGTCAAGGTTTAAAGTGATTTGATTGTGAAGATTGAATGATGTTTTGATTAATGAAGTTGAATAGAGTTTGATCTACTTGTTCTTATTGTTATGTTTTAGATTTGAAGCCTAGAGAATCGACAAGAACCAGAAAGATATAAGACAACATCGCAAGTCAGGGATTTGAAACTCGAGAACGAAGCTTCTTGAGTTGTCCCGCCAAAATCACATACTTGTTTATTGTTTGTATTTAGATTATTGATGTTGTCGATCCATAACATGTAGTGGATCTTTATTTGATATGATATGATATGAGATATGAGTTGATTCTTAAGCCACGGTCTGAGTCGACCTTATTTTTGAGTCTAATGAGACGACGATAGATGGATATCCATGTCAAGATCGTATACGAATCTTTATGGCAAAGAGTGTGATAGGAATAAATTCTTTATATATATGTGTTTACTCTATTCTCGAGTAGAAATTTTTAGAGTCGATATGTTTTTTTTTAACATGTATATATGTTGATTATACTGAGATTGTATTCTCACCGGAAGTTTTCGGTTGTTGTCTTGTTTTGTATGTGTGCATGATGACAGATGGGGCAGGAGCTGGCCAAAGTAGAAGAGGGTAGCTCATGAGAGAAGATTAAATGTGGACTCGGGTTGTTTATAGCTGAATCGATATGTATAAGCTCTAGTAAGCATGTTAGAAAACACTTGTGAATATTGTCCCTAAGAAGTTGATGAGTTGATGAACACTTGTGTAGTTTTCATGCTTTTGTTGAATTCTAAATTCTTAGTGTGATGTATGAACTAAGTATAAACATGTGTAGATCTTGTTCTTTGTATTTATACATGTTCTAGGCTTGTAATTTATGGATTGGAAGACTCAATTTTTGCTGCCAAAAACCAGAGCAAAAGACTACCCAGAGTTGAGCACGGTCTGCTCTTTTTGGCAGACCGGGCGCAGCCCAAGTTTCCCCAACCCGAGAGGCTCGGTCCGTTGTTTTTGACCAACCCCGCTCACCCCTCTTTGAAAAAAAAAATAAATTTGTTTGATCTTCTTCCTTCCTTGTTTAATTAATGATGTTTAATTACTAATTTCCCTATAAATGAGATTAACAACCCGAGGCCCCACAACAGGTGGTATCAGAGCTGATGTTGCTCTTGGACCTAGATTGAACTGTAGTGAGTGAGCTGGGTAGATTGAGTCTTCTATCTGATTGTTTATTTTTTCTTGAAGTGTAGTGGCCCGTATCCAGAATTAACGATTAATAAGTATTTAATCATGTAATTATGTTTGGATTAAGTAAAACATGATTAAGGAAATTCCAGAAGGGTTAACGGAGTCCAGAAATGGATCCAGAACACTCGAAAATGGTTTGGAGGGTCCCAATATTCGTGTGGGATCGGAACCACCGATCCAGGATCGGAACTTCCGATCTTGGTCAGTTCGGAACCACATCGGAAGCAAAGAGATCGGAACTTCCGATCAGGATCGAAGCTTCCGATGGCTGTCGGTGACAGGTGTGTGGTTGCATGTGGACCAAATTGACACGTAGCAAACGGAGCTTCCGATCGGGGGAACGGACCTTCCGATCTACACGTTCGGAGCTTCCAATCGAGGAACGGAGCTTCCGATCGATGCCTATAAATATGAGGTCCGAGCTCCTCATTTCTTGCCAGTTCCGAGTTCCTCTCCTTCGCCTAGTAGCTCTATTTTAGGGCTTTGGGTACTCTTATTTTAGAGTTGGAGTAGGGAATATATTTTAGTATAGTCAGACAGTGTCTGACATAGTAGCGGAGCAGTGCTCGAGTAGCGGAGCAGCACTCGTGTAGCGGAGTAGTGCTCGATGCTGTGGAGCTGCAGCAGGGGTGTGCCCCTAGTTGCGGGGTAGTCGCCATAAGTGGGCTAATGACAGACGCAGGTATAGCTATGGTCTCCTTAAATTATTTAGGAGTATGCAATAGCTTAGTTAAGGCTTTTAGAGCTTATTGAATGATGCATGGGTATTTGCATTGTAGACTTGATGATAGGCTTGGAACCTAGAGTGGGACTACTAGGACTGCCTTAGAAAGGTACGTAAGTACAGACTGAGATTGCCAGCGGATATGCATGCTTATATGTTGCATTTATGTGTTTGCATGTTATTATTGTTATGCGGCATGTGCATATCATCTTGTGACTGTACATCTGTATATCTTTCGAGATGAGCCAGTTAGGGTTGCTCAGCCCTGTTAGGACGTTTGATATCGAGTACCCCTAGGTACTGATACCTGAAGGACTCCATGGTCCGCGTCCGTGATTCGGGAATGAGTGGTCGCACACAGTGGTTAGCTACCCCGATGTGACGAGCTTATATCCCAGGCGCCAGTCTGAGTAGTTCGTATACAGTTATCCCATATATGGATACCCTGTCATTTGCATGCATCATATTTGTATGTTTATCCGTGCTTTCGTATTGAGCTTAGAGCTCACGTCCAGTATTTTCTTTGTATCTGGATACCCTATTCGACGAGGCAGGTGTAGGTGCAGGATTGAGCACCAGGAGCCTGGAGGAGCCAGCGACCTTGAAGACAGCAGTATTTAGCTGTAGGTTTTTATCTAAGTAATTCGATTGGTTTGTATAAATCGAGTTTTTAGCCGGTTGTATTCTGCCGGTCTTCTTGTATTTAAGTCTTTCGCAGCGATTTTATTTAATGCATGCTTAATTATGCTCTTAACTCTAATTAGGTAGTGGATCCGGGTCGGGTCGCTACATTTATTGGTATCAGAGCTGCATGCAAGGGACTTAGAAAATTTATAATAGACTTCTTGATTATCCTTGTAGGATTTATTGAGGCCTAGCGAAAGAAGATTTGGTTCTTCATTGTCGAGGTTCGCGGCATAAGTCTTTACTATAAGGAATGCAGCAGTGATGAGAACACCAGTAGTAGCATATCGATAGATAGACTGACTGCTGTGGACAGTTCATCATTCGATGCATTGGAATGTTGATCGAAGAACATATGGTTTCCAGCCAGGGGAGACTGGAAGAGAAGATCAAGTATATCACGTCAGATACCTCTGAGGGCTTTTTGGAACGAATGGTGTTTAGTAATCCATGTGGTTCCAGTCCTTGAAGATTCTCTACTCGTAGTTGGAGAGATTGTCAGATAGACCTTCACCGGAGATACCTTGAGTGCCTTAAGCATGACAGGTTTATAGCATAAGGTCTGTAAACTCGTGCAGAACATGGTTTTGCCGGTATGCTTGTATCGATGCTTTTGGCAGGCATACGGGAAACTTCATGTTCAAAAGCATGATTTTGGTACAAGAAGAACGCTGATGGTAGATCGCGAGAAAAGAAGTCGACCGACATGCACTGATGCAGAGCATAGCTGGTTAGCTATCAAGTGCCATTTCTCCGGAGTTCTTCGCGGGAGGACATGTAGAGAGACTTGGACGGGAGTATGCTTGTATCGATGCGTGTGTAGATGGGAAGCCTCATGCTTAAGGGACGAAGACAGGATTCAATGATTTTAAATACTGTATTGTTATAGTTGTAAACAGTATTTCAGTTGTAACATATCATCAGAATTTAGTTGTATCATATCAAGTTATTGGATGTACTTGTTGTTGTATTTTTGGAATACTGTAATGATATTACTTGGGATTGTAATAAAGAAATTGTACAAACTTGAATTAATGATACATGTGTTACTTATTCAGCAATTCGTGATTGATTGCAAGTAATTTTATAAAGTTTGGCTTGGAATTAGTTGATTGGTGATCAACTATGTTAACTCATGGATTTTGGGTAAGCCAACGGTAACAAATTGACATGGGGTTAGTCTAGGTGTCTTCATAGGGCTAACCTAATTAGTCGTTTGACTGGGTTAGTGCCATTGATGAGGTGATTCATCTGGGGGCATGAAAATATTGATCTTGTTTGGAATTTTGAGTTTTTGTTCTAAGTTGTTTCCTTAGGACAGTAGTCTGATTGACCTTCATAGGTTGAGACTTCGTGATGATGGGATTTCATCGGGACACCAAGTCGAGTATATGCTGAGAGTTGTGGACTATGACCATGACTAGACATGATGGAGTGCGACCCTATGCCAGTGTTACTCTGGGAGTCTTTCGTACTTCGGAGAATGCCTGGAAGCCTTCGTGCTTCAGGATTTGGCGGTGGGAAGGCTACTTAGTCTAGAGTTTTGGTAACAGTCACGACAGGGCATGACATTGGATTGGATGCCTGGTTAGGTATCGGCGGTTTAGATATCGTCTGACTGTCGTCAGAGATATTGGTTTGCAGTTTTGTCATAAGGACCAGTCTTGGAGGGATTTTCCTTGACGAGTGCATACTCTGAGCATATAGTTTTAGTCTATTGGATACTGCAAGACTAGTGGATCTAGTCGGAGTTTGGATGCTCTTGTGATAGGGGCTATCCAGGAGATGGGTTTGTGAAATTCCTGAAACATTTGACTCGGGGATGAGTAGTTTTCAGCATTGATGGTTTCCTTCAGTGATAGATTATATCCAATGCTAAGGATTGTACATGACTATTTGAGGCGTGAGGATAGCGTGATTTATGCCAGTGTACACTTGGTGGTGATTTCAGGTGGGACACCGCGGCAAGTAACCTCAGTCTCGATTTGTTGCAGTCTTAGCAAGAGATATAGTTATCAGGAGCATGTTCAACGATAGTTGAAATCTTTCGGAATTGTATTGCGGCTTGGGTTGAACAAGTCCTTATGATCATCTTGAATGAATATAGACAGTGGATAGTATGTATAGACTGCTGCAGGTTTAGCACTAGTGATTACTTGTAACTATTGTCTGTATCTGTCAAAGATGAGTGATTGAATCAGCTGTGATTCTTTTGATTCCAAGTATTTGGGATATGCGGACGTGTGACAGTGAGATCATCGATATTGATCGAGCCATGAGAGTTTCATTGATCAGTGATTGTCTGAATAGGGTTGATATCGTCAGGCATGGCGAGAGCTACAGTATATCGATTTGATTGATCAGATTATTCCAATCGGTACAGATGGAATATAGTGAATCAAGAAGTATTGGGAATGGTACTTTAAGTATGGCATGCTTTAATATAACGATTCAAGTGCATTTAGAAAATTCTTCATCGCTAAGGATCTTCCGAAATGCGGAGATCTGGACTTTTGGATTCTATGGATCACGAAAGTGGTCATAGGGTGGCTCTTGTGATCGTAGTTTGTTGACAGCGTTGCTGAGATTACTATGGGCGGATTTTGATTTGAGCATTGCTTGGTTTTAGCAATGATTGATTCAGCATGGGAAATAGGATTCAGTGATTGTCCAAGGATTGTCAGTGGACAAATTTTAAAGACTGTTAATCGAAATGATTAGTTTGGGTGCTTCCAGTGGATTTCTTGAGATTTGTTCTTTAGAGGCGCATCACGCTAAGTTAAGTATTCATCCGGGGAAGCAACAGGTTGTGCAAAGATCTACGTACTCGGTTCGGATGAAAGGGAATGAAACGCTACGTTTATCAACTTGTCTCGAGATATTTGGTGTGTCAGCAGGTCAAGGCATAGCACCGACGACCTGGAGGTTTGCTTCACAGTCTGCCTATTCCTGAGTGGGAAATGGGAGTTATCACGATGGACTTTTTGTGACCCATTTTCCGGTATCCTCGAGGAATAGTGATGCTATCTGGGTTGTGGTGGACCGACTCACCAAGTCAGCGCATTTAATTTTCTGTAGCCGAGAGTACAATGTGGATCGTTTTGACTCGGTTATGTATTCAGGAGATCGATCGACTTCATGGAGTGCCTATGAGCATTATGAGTGATCGAGGTCCCAGGTTTACTTCCTGATTTTGGGGGAGGGTTCGACGTGTAATGGCATTACTCTCAGTTTGAGTAATACATATCATCCGGAGACAGATGGTCAGTTAGAGCGCAAAATCCTTACTTTGAAGGATATGCTGCGAGCATGTGTTATAGATTTTGGTTCAGTCTGGCAGGATCAGTTGCCATTGATTGAGTTCGCGTACAACAACAGCTATCATAGTAGCTTTGGGATGACACCATTTCAGGCGTTGTACGGATGACATTGTCATACTCCACCCTTCTAGGGGAGAAGTGGTGGAGAGACAGACTGAAGGACTGGAGTTAGTCCAGCAGTTAGCAGACATAGTTGATCAGACCAAGAAACGGATTAAGAGTGCACAAGATCGTCGGGACAGCTATGCCAGATACTAAGCATGAGCCTTTGCAGCTTGATGCTGGGGGAGAAAATAACTCTGAGAATGTCACCTTTCTGCAGGATTCTCAGATTTGGCCTTAAGGGCAAGTTATCTCCTAGGTTTATGGTTCGTTCGAGAGCATTGGAAATTTGGATTATCAGCTAGTTTTGATACCTTATTTTCCCAGTATTCACGACGTATTTCACGTATCTCTGTTGCGATGATATGGGGTGGATCAGTCTCATATTTTGCAGCGGTCTGAGATTCAAGAGGATACTGATTTGATTTACGTGGAAAGACCTACTCGTATCCTGGATCATAAGGATAAGGTCTTGCGTAATAAAGTTATTCCTCTGATTGATAGTTCAATGACGACATAGAAGTACTGAGGAAGCTATTTGGGAACTTGAGAGCAGGATGTGTTCAGAACATCCTGAGTTGTTTTCATTCGGTACTTAAGATCTGATTTCGAGGACGAATTATCTTAAGTGGGGGAGAATGTAGTAGCCCGTATCCAGAATTAACAATTAATAAGTATTTAATTGTGTAATTATGTTTGGATTAAGTAAAACATGATTAAGGAAATTCCAGAAGGGTTAACGGAGTCCAGAAATGGATCCAAAACACTCGAAAATGGTTTGAAGGGTCCCAAGATTCGAGTGGGATCGGAACTACCGATCCAGGATCGGAACTTCCGATCTTGGTCAGTTCGGAACCACATCGGAAGCAAAGAGATCGGAACGTCCGATCAGGATCGGAGCTTCCGATGGCTGTCGGTGACAGGTGTGTGGTTGCATGTGGACCGAATTAACACGTAGCGAACGGAGCTTCCGATCTACACGTTCGGAGCTTCCGATCGAGGAACAGAGCTTCCGATCGATGCCTATAAATATGAGGTCCGAGCTCCTCATTTCTTGCCAATTCCGAGTTCCTCCCCTTCGCCTAGTTGCTCTATTTTAGGTCTTTGGGTACTCTTATTTTAGATTTGGAGTAGGGAATATATATTAGTATAGTCAGACAGTGTCTGACATAGTAGCGGAGCAGCGCTCGTGTAGCGGAGTAGTGCTCGAGGCTGTGGAGCTGCAGCAGGGGTGTGCCCCTAGTTGCGGGATAGTCGCCATCAGTGGGCTAACGACGGACGCAGGTATAGCTATGGTCTCCTTAAATTATTTAGGAGTATTAAATAGCTTAGTTAAGGCTTTTAGAGCTTATTGAATGATGCATGGGTATTTGCATTGTAGACTTGATGATAGGCTTGGAACCTAGAGTGGGACTACTAGGACTGCCTTAGAAAGGTACGTAAGTACTGACTGAGATTGCCAGCGGATATGCATGCTTATATGTTGCATTTATGTGTTTGCATGTTATTATAAACAAATTCTGATAAATTCTGATAAATTCAAACTTCTCAGAATTAAGATAAACTTACTTCCAAACGAAGCACTCGTCGCTGTGATCGTAGATATCAAGTCATAAATCATTTATAACGGACGGATTGAGCTAGAATCAAAATCACAAAGCTTGGGGGAAAGCTTTAGGTCGCTTCAATGGATGGGACACGGTTTGGAGAAGAAGATGAGATGATTAAAAAAGACTAAGTCAAAGTAGATAATATAACAAATCCCATATTTGCATTTCAGTCCCTGAAAATTCCAAAAACTATCACTGTTTATCTCAAATAACATCAATTAAGATAAAAACAGGGCGTTACACGAAGTGTGGAGGTCTTCATGCCAGCGACCAGTGTCGAGGAGTGTTTTGCAGTTGTCATATCTGTAATCAGACCGGACATTTTGCAAGGGTCTACCCACAGCAGGGTGTTGGAGGTTCACAAGGTGCAGGATCATCAAGACCAGTGATTCAATCTGCATATTTTGTGCATTCGTTCCAACCACAAACGCATCAGTAAGGTAGAGGGGGTGGAAGTCAGACTGTGAGTCAACCTCCACGACAAAAAGCTCGAGTGTTTGCACTGACTTAAGATCAAGCACAAGCTACACCTGATGATGTGATTGCAGGTAACTGCTCTATTTATGGATATCCTGCTTATGTGTTAGTTGATACTGGTTCCTCACACACATTTATTTTTGAGAAATTTGTTGCATTGTATTCATTACCTGTTGAGTCATTAGCTACTGTAGTATCCATTTCTTCACCTTTGTGACGAGGTATTGTATCAGTGAAATCAGTTAGAAGTTGTATGATACAGTATGAGGGTAATGAGATTGAATTGGACTGTATTGTGCTTGGTTTGTCTGATTTTGATTGTATTATTGGCATAGAAATGATAATTAAGTACAGGGCTACAGTTGATTGGTTTCAGAAGATTGTAAGATTCAGACCGGAGATGGCTGATGAGTGGAAGTTCTATGGTAAGGGTTCACGAGCAAGAATTCCTTTGATATCTGTTCTTTCTATGACTGATTTATTGCAGAAAGGGGCAAAAGGATTTATTATCTACGCAGTTGATGTATTGAAAGCTAGCCCAAAATTGACTGATTTTCTAGTGGTTAGTGAGTTTGGTGATGTCTTTCCTGAAGAGATTCCGGGATTGCCTCCGTTTCGAGAAGTAGACTTCAGTATAGAATTGATGCCAGGTATACAACAAATATCGAAAGCACCTTACCGTATGGCATCAATTGAATTGAAAGAACTGAAATAACAACTTGAAGATCTTTTAGCCAAAGGATACATTAGACCAAGTGTCTCTCCTTGGGGCACTCCGATTTTGTTTGTGAGGAAAAAGATGGATCAATGCGATTATATATTGACTACCGGCAATTGAATAAAGCAACGGTAAAGAATCGATATCCTTTACCTCGTATAGATGACTTATTTGATCAATTGCAAGGTTCGTCAGTATATTCGAAGATTGATTTACGATCTGTCTATCATCAACTTAGGGTAAAAGATGAGGATATCCCTAAGACTGCATTTAGAACTAGGTATGGCCATTACGAATTCATAGTCATGCCTTTTGGTCTAACGAATGCACCAGCAGTATTTATGGGAATGATGAATAGAGTATTTCAGAAGTATTTAGATGACTTTGTGATTATCTTTATCGATGATATTTTGATATACTCTAAAAATTTGTGTGAACATGCGGAGCATCTCAGAAATGTATTGAGAACTCTATGAGAAGAAAAACTTTATGCCAAGTTATCTAAATGTGAATTTTTTGGTTGCAAAAAAGTCGTTTTTATTGGCCATATTATTTCAAGAGATGGTATTTCAGTTGATCCAAGCAAAGTTGAAATAGTGATCAGTTGGCAGAGACCGACATCTGTGCCAGAAATTCAAAGTTTTATGGGCTTAGCAGGTTATTACCGTCGATTTATCAAATATTTCTCGTCTATTGCAAAGCCTATTACTCAACTTACACAGAAGAATGCACCATTTTTTTGGTCCGAAGCTTGTGAAGTTAGTTTTCTTGAGCTGAAGAAAAGATTGACTGCAACACCAGTCTTGACAATCCCCTCAGGTACTGGTGATTTTGTTGTGTATTGTGATTCTTCTCATCAAGGTTTGGGTTGTATTTTGATGAAGAAAGGACATGTTGTTGCTTAAGCTTGTCGACAACTGAAACCACATGAAGTCAGATATCCAATTCATGATATTGAATTGGCAGCTATCGTCATTGCATTGAAGATCTGGCGACATATCTGTACGGTGAGAAGTTTGAAATATTTTTTGATCACAAGAGTTTTAAGTATTTGTTTTCACAATCTGAGCTGAACATGAGACAAAGAAGATTGCTGGACTTACTGAAAGACTTCGATTGCGAAATGAAATATTATCCAGAAAGTCAAACGCAGCACCAGATGCCCTAAGTAGGAAGGTATGTGCTTTATCCTTGTCTACTATAGGTGTATCTAATTTGATTGAAGATTGTTGTATTTCTGAATTAATATTTGAGACAGATAGAAGACCAATGAGAATTTGTGCTATCCGTGCTGAGCCTGAATTGTTCATTCGAATCAAAGAAGCACATAAATCATACTTTAGTGTTCAGAAGTCGATTGAAATGATCAGAACAGGGAATCAATCCGAGTATAAAGTCAGTATGTTGGAAAACGCGGCTCTCAGATCAATCACGATTGATACCTGGTGCAGCGGAAGTTTAAAAATTTTATTATGGAACAATTTCATAGTGTGGGTATCAACCGTTTAACGATTAAATTATTAGTGTGTGTAAAATTAAATAACAATTATTAAATTTTACCTTCAATCTCGAAGCGAGATTATTGGACACCACACAGATTTCTCTGCGCTTCTTGTATCTCCCTGGAACTGATGAACAAGCTTTCCTTCAATCAGGTCCACGAATAGAGGTTTAATCCCTCTGATAGATTGCACTAGAAAATCTATCAGAAGTTTTCTACGAAGAGAATAAACGAATTTGATTCGCTATTCTAGACTGCAATTCAAAATCACAGACCGGAATTTCTCACGCAGAGAAGGGAGGGGGGCGGCCGAATTGAGAGGGGAGGCTAGGGTTTTTTTTTCGAAAAATCCTGTCTCAATTATGACCAGTTGTGTGTAATTTCTGTACTGTAATAACTTATTTATAATGCAGGCCACTAACACCTTAGGGCCCATTAGTCATAAGTTGAGGCCCGACAAGCAAAGCCCGCATGTTCAGAAATTAATATAAAATTCATCGTGACTCCGATTGATAAACCGATTTTACCAATGTGCACAGAAACCATTTCTGCACATTTTAAAGTCAAGATAAATTTTCCTGAATCCGAATTCAGTGATTTCCAAAAATGTACATCCCTATGTCATTTTAGGAAATCCTACTCCCTTACTCTTATTTAAGAAGTCCAACTTCTTTATTCATTAAATTTAACTCTTTAAATTTAACTATCTCAACGGGGATTAAAAACTCCATTACACTGTGTGACCCTCAATGGTTCAGGGATACAGCTAGCCGTGGGCTCACAACTCCTTGTGACTCGGAACAACGATTTCCGACTTGCCCAACGAATCATGGTAAAGCGCCTAGCAACATCGCCCCATGATTCCCTAGGTATCACTGATAGTGCCTACAAGAACCAGTAGATTTTGGTTAGCGTACAGTACGGTCCCTTCATCCATATATCCCGATCGAATCAACAACCATTGGTATATCGAGAGTCGCTCAAGATTCGATAACTATGCAATACATCTTGAAGATCAAATTAGTGACATCGCATGTGCTACTAAGAAACCATTTCTTAAATCACATCAAGTACTCTGGCCAGAGATTCGTCACACTAATATCTCCTCAGATCGCATAGGATATCCACACTCGCAAGTATGTGGTGAATCCTTGACAACAATGCATCGACTCCTATATGTGTTGTAACTGTACCCAATCCCGACACCTGATGACCCCCATAGAGTCGGTAAACAAGTCAAAGCACAGTACTAGCATATAGAGTCTCCATGATGTTTCAAGTAGTAAGGACTAATGGTGTACAACCAAAACCGCGGACTTTATCCACTCGATAAGTGATAACCACTTGGAAAGTCCGGATAGGGTAGTTCGATTATTCATCCTATGAATATCCATTTGCATGCTTCAAACATCTCCATGTTCCCTACCAATGAAACGTGGTACTCCGCATCGCAAATGCTAGTCTCAAACTCGAGCGATCCTTATCCTTATTCTCGGACGGCTCAATCGACTAGGAACAGTTTAGAATATACAGTGACTATAAGATGTATTTCATGATAGACATCCCCATTTTCTACCACATCTTACATACACTATAGTATATTCAAGGTCTTTATCAAAACAACAATAGTATATCACAATATAACAATATGAAGAAAGATAAAGTCATTGCCATTAATAAAAGTGTAAATTATATTAAACAAAAGATCGTTTGTACAAAGAGTCATCAAAGCCCATAGCCACAAGTTGGCTCACTGGGCACCCACTCTTTCAATCTCCCACTTGCCCTATAGCCAACTAGTCATACTACGTAGACCCATTGCTTCGCAATGTTTGTCAAACAATGGTCCTGACAAGGGCTTAGTAAGCGGATCAGCGATATTGTCTGCAGAGGCCACTCGTTCGACAGTGATGTCTCCTCTTTCCACAATCTCCCGGATGATGTGGTATTTCCTCAGTACGTGTTTGGATCTTTGATGAGACCTTGGTTCCTTTGCTTGAGCAACGGCACCCGTGTTGTCACAGTACACCGGGACTGGACCAACAAATTCAGGAATGACGCCCAACTCTTGGACGAACTTCCTCATCCAAACGGCCTCTTTAGCAGCAGCTGATGCTGCAATGTATTCAGCCTCAGTGGTGGAATCCGCTGTGGTGTCCTGCTTGGAACTCTTCCAAGAGACAGCACCGCCATTGAGCATGAACACAAATCCAGAGGTTGACTTCGAGTCATCCACGTCACTTTGGAAGCTAGAGTCGGTATAGCCTTCCAATTTAAGTTCTCGTCCTCCATATACCATGAACATATTCTTAGTCCTTCGTAAGTACTTAAGAATGTCCTTCACGGCTTTCCAATGCATTTGACCGGGATTAGCTTGATATCTGATTGTGACACTCAGAGCAAATGCTACATCCGGTCTGGTAGATATCATCCCATACATGATACTACCTATAGCTGACGCATATGGTACATGTGTCATATTCTCTATCTCTTCATCAGTCTTGGGACACATAGACTTGGATAGAGAAACTCCATGACACATGGGTAGATGTCCTCTCTTGGACCCATCCATTGAAAACCGTTTCAATATGGTGTCGATGTAGGTTGATTGAGTGAGTCCTATCATTCTCTTAGATCTATCTCTATAGATCTGTATCCCAAGAATGTAGGATGCCTCACCCAAATCCTTCATCGAGAATCTACCTGATAACCTTATCTTTGTTGACTGCAACATCCCTACATCATTCCCAATGAGTAGGATGTCATCAACATAAAGTACTAAGAATGTCACAGCATCCTTAACTACTTTCTTGTACACGCACGGTTCCTCCGGGTTCTTGATGAAACCAAAATCTTTTATTGTTTCATCAAATTTCTGGTTCCAACTTCTTGATGCTTGTTTTAGACCATAAATTGATCTCTGAAGCTTGCATACCTCGCTTCCCATGGATGTGAACCCCTCAGGCTGCCTCATATAGATTTCTTCCTTAATGTCTCCATTAAGAAAAGCAGTCTTCACATCCATTTGCCATATCTCATAGTCATACCATGCAGCTATGGCAATAAGGATTCTTATGGACTTGAACATTGCAACTGGTGAAAAGGTTTCATCATAGTCAACTCCTTGTCTTTGAGTGTAACCTTTCGCCACCAATCGCGCCTTGTAGGTCAATACCTTACCATCAGGCCCAAGCTTTCTCTTGTAGATCCATTTACACCCTATTGGAACAATTCCATCAGGAGGATCTACTAAAGACCAAACTTGGTTTGTATGCATTGAATCCAATTCAGACTGCATAGCTTCAAGCCATAAATTTGAATCCGCATCAGAAATTGCTTCCTTGAAGTTTCTTGGATCACATCCAATGTCGGGTTCATCTTGATCCCCTTCAAGAAGAAGACCATATCGAACAGGAGGTCTAGAAGTCCTCTCGGATCTTCTAGGTTCAGGCGTGTCCAGTAATGGTTCCTGAGGCGTAGGATCATTATTTTGTATTTCGGGTTCTTCTCGAACTTCTTCGAGTTCCATCATCTCGCCTTTCTTATCCAATAAGAACTCCTTCTCCAAGAAGGCGGCATTCCTAGAAACAAACACCTTTGTTTCAGCAGGATAATAGAAATAATATCCGATTGAATTCTTCGGATACCCTACAAAATAACATAAGCTGGATCGACTATCCAACTTATCTCCCACTGTCCGCTTCACGTAAGCAGGACATCCCCAAATCCTCAAGTACGAATACTTAGGAGCTTTGCCATTCCATAACTCGTATGGTGTTTTGTCCACTGCTTTAGTGTGGACGTTGTTCAACAACAATACCGCCGTTTCAAGCGCATAGCCCCAAAACGAAGGTGGAAGCTCAGTGAAGCTCATCATGGATCGAACCATGTCCAACAAAGTTCGATTACGACGCTCCGATACACCATTCAGCTGTGGTGTCATAGGAGGAGTCCACTGAGAGAGAATCCCATTCTCTTTTAGATAGTTCAAAAACTCGGTACTTAAGTATTCTCCACCTCGATCCGATCGAAGTGCATTAATACTTTTACCTAGCTTGTTTTCTACTTCAGCCTTGAATTCTTTGAACTTTTCAAATGCTTCAGACTTATATTTCATTAAATATAAATACCCATACCTTGAATAATCGTCAGTAAAGGTAATGAAGTAGGTGTGGCCATATTGAGTCCCAACTCTAAATGGTCCACAAACATCTGTATGGATCAAATCCAACAGATTTTGACTACGCTCAGGTTTCCCCTTAAAAGGAGATTTAGTCATTTTCCCTTTTAGGCAGGATTCACAAGTAGGTAGAGAGTTAATATCAGACATATCAAACATGCCCTCTCCCACTAGCTTGTTCATCCTCCTTGAGGAAATATGACCTAGTCTAGCGTGCCAAAGGTTTGCCGGGTTTTGACTATCGATTTTCCTTTTGTTTGTTGTCGCCGGTTTATCAATATAATTTATTGGAACGCCTTTTAGTTTTAAGTTGTATAGATCGTTTTCAAGTTGTCCATTTCCAATCAAACATTCATTCTTGTAAATATTGCAAATCCCATTCACAAAATTGCAAGAATAACCATCTCTATCTAGCATAGAAACAGAAATAATGTTTTTAATTAAATCCGGAACAAATAAAACATCTCTTAAAAATAACTTAAAACCGTTCTGCAAAATTAAACAAACATCTCCAATGGCTGTAGCTTCAACTCTGGAACCATTCCCGAGCCTCAGCTGGGTCTCACCCATTCTAAGCCTGCGACTTCTTGTCATCACCTGCAAATCATTGCAAATGTGAGATCCACATCCGGTATCCAATACCCAAGAAGTAGTATTAAGTGAAATGTTTATTTCAATATAGAACATACCCTTTGCAGTTCCCAACTGCTCTAGATATTCCTTGCAGTTGCGCTTCCAATGACCGGGCTTCTTGCAGTAATGGCAAACATCCTTGGATTTTCCATTGTTTGAAGCCTTTGTCTTGTGCTTCTTCTCGGGCTCGACTTTCTTGGGTGGGGCAGAACGTTTCTTGCCCTTCATACTTGGCCCCTTCTTAGCAGAAGATGAGGAGCCCACCAAGAAAGCTGGCTTATCCTTCTTAAGTGTGGATTCATATGTCACAAGCATATTGACCATCTCTTCAAGGGTGGCCTCTATCTTGTTCATATTAAAATTTACCACAAATCCGTCAAACGAAGAAGAAAGAGACAGAAGCAGTAAATCCACGTTGAGTTCATGCTCCAACACCAAATCAAGGGTCGCTAACTTTTGTATGAGCCAAATCACTCGTACCCCATGATCACGGACCGAAGTCCCTTCACGCATGCAACACGTCATCAGCTCCTTAACAGTAGCGAACCTTTCAGCCCTTGATTGAGCCCCAAAAAGTTCCTTGAGTTGAGCGTGAATGTCAGCAGCATTCACGGTGTCCTCAAATCGCCTCTGGAGTTCATCAGACATCGAGGCTTGCATATAGCATTTGGTCTTGATGTCATGGTCCCACCATGCATCAAGTTTGGCCAATTCCTCCGGACTTACGTCAGCTGGTGCTTCCTTCGGAGGTGATTTCTCTAACACGTAGAGCATCTTCTCCGAAGTCAAGACAATCTTCAACTTCCGGAACCATTCCGTATAGTTTGCGCCAGTTAACTTGTTTTTTCGAGGATCGAGAATAAAGGATTACGCGAATTCATCGTATGAAATACTGAAAATAAAAACAGACATATATCAATGATTGTTTAAGCAATTTACTAAGACATAAAATAGGCGAATTTAATTTTATGAATCTCACTCCCACTATTTTAACAATTTCACTACCCTCTAGTGAAAGCGGGAAACTTTTTTCCTTAGTGAGAACATGGAGTCCAATTGACAAACTTATGGTCCCGAATAATATCAGCCAACCATAATTCTCAAAAGGTAGAGCCCAATTGCTTCCAAAGCAACCCCCATGTATTTACCTCATGTCCAATAAGGGCCCAATAATATGACGCCGTTTAAAGTGACATGTCAAGATGACCCATCAATATTAAGTTGTGATGGACGGTCGCCATGTGGATCCCCCAATAATATGAGCCGATCCCATGGGAGTTCCACCCAACTTACAACATGTGTCGATCCAATGTACAGCTTTCCGACGGACGGGCCCCCCCCCAATAATATGAGCCGGACCGTATCCGCGGGTAGCATCACATACATTGACCGTTGATGGAAGGTAGGAACATTTAAACAAATTTAAATTTCTTTTATTTATCTTGATATCAATTTTAAATCACATTTAAAATGAGGGATTTTAATTATGAAAATTTGTCTCATCATTTTTCAATTTATTGTATGCTTGCCGGATTCATACAATTATGTCTAAAACATGCATACAATCATAATATCATATATTATATATAGGATGATCGATTCCATTTCTAATTGACTCGTGGTTGCCAATCACGAGTCTTAGTCCAATCCTAGGTAATATGCAGTATGCAATGCAATCCTATTACATTAGCTTCCAATTTACATTTCTTCGTCTTTATTGTCTGCTGGGCCCACCATCTTCAAATCTTGATCTCCCACTAAATCTAATGTATTTACAATAAATAGCAATGACAAGTAGGGGATACATTTTAGGGGTGGGAACAGGCCATAAACCAAGCCCACTTTTATTACATATGACATTCATATTGGGCCATAAACCAGGCCCATTAATAAAACCAACAACAATAAAACAAATGTAAATTCCTAACATACACCTACAAAATTGGTCATGACAATCGATCATCCTTATCCAATAACATTTAATTCAAAATTAATTTATTGGATATCACGTATCCACTGATCCGATTGTCCGAATTTAATTCCGAATATAGTTCCGGAATCCTTGCGACGAGGGCTTCGATCTGGTGTAAGTATTTAATTATTTCAGCATTTTTTGAAGATTTAAATCTGGTAGAGATCAGAATTTAATGCTATGTATGTATTCTTCAGCTTTTATACATTCCGATATTGAAACTGGATCGAGGATTGGTTGTTTTATGAACTTGTGATTATTCCAGCATGTATTTCGACTTGTATAGCAGATTTTTATGCCGAGTTTGATGTCTTGTTAATGATATGAATTGATTTGAGGTTGATACTAGTTTCGATATTATGTCGGTTACCGATTTTCAATCGCTACGCTGTCGGTTTAAGATTTGAGACCGTTTTGATAGCCTAGGATTGAGCTGAGATTTTCTTTGAGATGTTGTGATGTTGTAGCATATGTATTCTTCAATTTCATATTAGTATTGAAGGCTAACGACTCAAGAACTTTGAATTTGAACTAAAGAAGAAGAAGTCAAGGTTTGAAGTGATTTGATTGTGAAGATTGAATGAAGTTTTGATTGATGAAGTTGAATAGAGTTTGATCTACTTTTTCTTATTGTTATGTTTCAGATTTGAAGCCTAGAGAATCGACAAGAACGAGAAAGGTATAAGACGACATCGCATGTCAGAGATTTGAAACTCGAGAATGAAGCTTCTGGAGTTGTCCCGCCAAAATCACATACTTGTTTATTGTTTGTATTTAGATTATTGATGTTGTCGATCCATATCAGGTAGTGGATCTTTATTTTATATGATATGATATGAGATATGAGTTGATTCTTATGCCAAGGTCTGAGGCGACCTTATTTTTGAGTCTGATGAGACGAAGATAGATGGATATCCATGTCAAGATAGTATACAAATCTTGATGGCAAAGAGTTGAAAGAGTAGGTGCCCTGTTAGCCAACAGTGGCTAAGGGCTTTTGTAACTCTATGTGTAAACAATTTTTTTTAATATAATTTAAATTTTTATATTGGCATTTACTTTATCTTTTATCATATTATTATATTGTGACGTACTATACGATGTTTAGATAAAGACCTTGAATATAATAGAGTGCATGTAAGATGTGATAGTATACTTGGATGACTATCATGAAACGCATCTTATAAGAACTGTATATTCTAAACAGTTCCTAGTCAATTGAGCCGTCCGTAGATAAGGATAAGGACCGCTCGAGATTGAGACTAGCATTTGCGATGATGAGTACCACGTTTCTTTGGTATGGAACATAGAGATGTTCGAATCATGCAAATGGATATTCATATGATGGATGATCTAACTACCCTATTCGAACTTTCGAAGTGGTTATCATTAATTGAGTGGATAAGTCCGGGGTTTTGGTTGTACACCATTAGTCCTTACTACTTGAAACATCATGGAACCTCTATATGATAGTACTATATTTTTACTCGTTTACCGACTCTATGAGGGTCATCAGGTGTCGAGATTGGGTACAGTTACGACACATATAGGATTCAATGCTTTGTTGTCAAGGATTCACCACATGCTTGTGAGTGTGGATATCCTATGCGATCTGAGGAGATATTAGTGTGACAAATCTCTGGCCAGAGTACATGATGTGCTTTAGGTTACTTGGTTTCCTAGTAGCACATGCGATGTCACTATTTGATCTTCAAGATGTATTGCATAGTTATCGAATCTCGAATGACTCTCAATGTACCAATGGTTGTTGATTCGATCGGGATATATGGATGAAGGGACCGTACTGTATGCTAACCAAAACCTACTGGTTCTTGCAGGCACTATCAGTGATACCTAGGAAATCATGGGGCGATGTTTCTAGGCGCTCTTACCATGATTCGATGGGTAAGTCGGAAATTTTTGTTCTGAGTCACAAGGTGTTGTGAGCCCACGGCTAGCTGTATCCCTGAACCATTGAGGGTTACACAAGTAATTGATTTCTAATCCCCGTAGAAATAGTTGAATTTAAAGAGTTAAATTTGGCGAAAGAGAAGTTGGACTTCTTATAATAAAACAAAGAGAGTAAGGTTTCCTAAAATGACATAGGGATGAGCATTTTTTAAAATCACTGAATTCAGATTCAGAAAAATTATCTTGACTTTAAAAGGTGCAGAAATGGTTTCTGTGCACATTGGTGAAATCAGTTTATCAATCGGAGTCATGATGAATTTTATATTAATTTCTATAATAACAGGCTTGGCTTGTAAAGGGCCCTAAGGTGTTAGTGTCCTATTAGACATATAAGTTAGTCCAGTACAAAAATTATATATAGGAGTTGATGGGATTTTCGAACGACATACACATCTACAGTTTTCAAAAATCCTAGATTAATTCTAAGGGGAATTTTCGAACTTTGTCTCCCTTTTGTGAGAGAATTCAGTCTGTGATTTTTCGAAAATTACATTCTGAATTGACAGATCAAATATGTAAATCTCTTCGATAAACATCTGATTGATTTCTAGTGCAATCAATCATAGGGTTTCAGTTTTCTATTCGTGGACCTAATTCAGGAGTTGATCGAGCGAGTCATCGGTTCCTGGGTTAACAACAAGAGCAGATTTAATCTGTTGGAGTCCATAGTTCAAGCCATAGCTTGAAGAGGTAAAATTATAATTGTTATTATTATTTTACTTGTTTATTTTAATCGTAAGGATTTGATGCCCATGATCTGAAATCGTTCCAGATCAGAAAATAAAATTTTTAAACTTCCGCTGCTCCGGGTATCAGATCTGACTGATCTGAAAACGTGTACCAATAGTGGCGTCAGAGACAGGTTGTTCTCAGATCAAACGATTAAAATTTATCGATTGTACAAAATTTTGCCCTCGGTTTTTGGAAAACAAAACAAAATTTTTTAAAATTAAATTTTATGGGCAACACGGGCAGTGATCGCCGCTGCCCAGGGCAGTGCTGGGCGCTGCCCAGGGGCAGCGACGGGCTGCCCTGCCCCACGTGGGGGCGGGGCTGCCCGAGAACGTCCCGGGCAGCCCGAAAAATTAAAAATTGATTTTTTTAAAGAATTTTAAATTTTTGAAATTTTAGTTTTTGGTCCGATCGAAAATTGTTTTGATTAGTCCACGAGGCATTGGGTCAAAATTGTTTGAGCCCGAAATTTTTAAAATTGATTTTTGGATAAATTTGAATTTTTGGAAAATTTATAAATTTTATCCGTTAAATTATATTTTACAAAATTAATTATTTTGGTACAATTGATGATAAGATATGATCTTATGATTATATTAGATAAAATTTGATTTTATCTTTTTAATTATGTTGTCATTGCATGTTATCCAATGATTTAATTATTGGATAAGAGGATGATCGATTGCCATGACCAATTTTGTAGGTGTATGTTAGGTTGTTTACATTTGGTTTTTATTATTGTTGTTGGGTTTTATTAATGGGCTTGGTTTATAGCCCAAATTGATTTATCATTTATAATAAAAGTGGGCCTGGTTTATGGCCCGTTTCCACCAATAAATGTATATCCCCTACTTGTCATCGAAATTTATTGTAAATTTATTAGACTTAGTGGGAGATAAATATTTGAAGACAATGGTGGGCCCAGCAGACAATAAAGACCGAAGAAATATAAATTGGAAGCTCAATGTAATAGGATTGCATTGCATACTTGCATATCACCTAGGATTGGACTTAGACTCGTGATTGGAAACCACGGGTCGATAAGATCTAGTCATCGATCATCCTTTATATAATATTTGTTATTATTGGTGTATGCATGTTTAGACTAAATTGCATGAATTCCGCAAGCATACAAATTTTTAAATGATGAGACCATTTTCAAAATTAAAATCCCTCATTTTAAATATGATTTAAATTTGATATCAAGATTAACAAAAGGAAATTTAAATATTGTTTAAATGTTCCTACCTTCCATCAACGATCAATGTATTAGATGCTACCCGCAGGCATGGCCCGGCTCATATTATTGGGGGGGGGGGGGGGGGGGGGGGGCGTTCGTCAGAAAGCTGTACATTTGATCAACACACGTTGTAAGTTGGGTGGAACTCCCATGGGCTTGGCTCATATTATTGGGGATCCACATGGCGAGCGTCCATCACAACTTAATATTGATGGGTCATCTTGACATGTCACAATAAACGGCGTCATATTATTGGGCATGAATTTGTACATGAGGTTAAAAAAAACATGGGGGTTGCTTTGGAAGCAATTGGGCTCTACCTTTTAAAAATTATGGTTGGCTGATATTATTCGGGATTATGATTTGTCAATTGGACTCCATGTTCCCACTAAGGAAACCAGTTTCTCGTTTTCACTAGAGGGTAGTGAAATCGTTAAAATAGTGGGAGTGTGATTCATAAAATTAATCTCGCCTTATTTTATGTCATAGTAAATTAATTAAGCAATCACTGATTATTTTCTGTTTCTTTTTAGTATTTTATTATGATGAATTTGCGCAATCCACTATACTCTATTCTCGAACAAAACAAACTGACTGACGCAAACTATACGGAATGGTTCCGTAAGTTAAAGATTGTTCTAAGTTTGAAAAAGGCTTTCTATGTTTTAGAAAAGTCTCCTCCGAAGGAAGCCCCGGCTGATGTGAGTCCGGAAGAGTTGGTTAAACTTGATAAATGATGGGACCATGATATCAAGGCCAAAAGCTACATGCAGGATTCAATGTCTGATGAACTTTAGAGGCGATTTGAGGATGCAGTGAATGCTGCTGACATTCACAAGGCCCTCAAGGAACTTTTTGGAGCTCAGTCGAGATCCGAGAGGTATGCGACTGTCAAAGAGCTCATGACATGCCGCATGCGAGATGGGACTTCGGTCCGTCAGCATGGGGTACACATGATTGGGCTCATTGAAAAGTTGGTAACACTCGATCTGACATTGGAGCACGAACTTAATGCGGACTTATTACTTCTATCTCTTCCTTCGTCGTTTGACAGTTTTGTGATGAACTTCAATATGAACAAGATAGAGGCCACTCTTGAAGAGATGGTCAATATGCTTGTCACATATGAGGCCACATTAAAGAAGGATAAACCGGTACTCTTGGTAGGCTCGTCTTCTAACTCTAAGAAGGGACCAAGTGCAAAGGATAAGAAACGTTTTGCCCCACCCAAGAAAACTGGACCCAAGAAGAAGAACAAGACAAAGACTTCAAACGTGAAAAAATATGAAGATGTTTGCCATTACTGCAAGAAACCCGGTCATTGGAAACGTAACTGCAAAGAATATCTCTAGCAGTTGCGAACTGCAAAGGGTATGTATTATATTGAAATAAATGTTTCACTTAATACTACTTCTTGGGTATTGGATACCGCATGTGGATCTCACATTTTCAATGATTTGCAGGTGATGGCAAGAAGTCGTAAGCTTAGGATGGGTGAGACCCAGTTGAGGCTCGGAAATGGTTCTAGAGTTGAAGCCAAAGCTGTGGGAGACGTTTATTTAGTTTTGCAGAACGATTTTAAGTTATTTTTGAAAGATGTTTTATTTGTGCCAGATTTGGTTAAAAACATTATTTCTATTTCTATGCTTGATAGAGATGGTTTTTCTTGCAATTTTGTGAATGAGATTTGCAATATTTACAAGAATGAAAGTTTGATTGGATGTGGATAACTTGAAAACGATCTATATAACTTAAGATTAAAAGACGTACCTATTAATTATGTTGATAAACCGGCAACAACAAATAAAAGAAAAAATGATAGTCAAAACCCGGCAAACCATTGGCATGCTAGGCTAAGTCATATTTCCTCAAGGAGGATGAACATGCTAGTGGGAGAGAGCATGTTTGATATGTCTAATATTAACTGTAACGCCCCAAAAATTATTTACTGAATCAATTAACAATTAAAATAATTATGGAGTTGATAAAATAATTATTATTTCTAATGAAATTATAGAGTGTATTTACAAAATACACGTGTCAGTTAATCAATGAATTTGACTCTTTCTGGATATCTGATATTTTTGGCATTTTGAAATAATTATTGAGATATTGAAATAAAAATAATTATTTATGCCGGATAAATTGATTTGGAGAATATTTGACCGAGTTGACTGGTCAGAGTCTAAGTTGGACTTTTATTTTAATTTGAAAAATTATGAGTTCAATTGACTGGTCAAAGTCAATAATTTCAGATAATGATGTTAATAGATTTTGGGTTTGTGTACCAGAAAAATATCAGATTGAGGATTAATTTTACCAATTGTGTATCAAATAAATTAGTCCGAGATCCAAAAATATCGGGTTACTATAAATAGAAAAACTCACACTGAGAAAACACGGATCAAGATTTTTTCCCCAATTTTTCCCATTTTCTCGACTTTACTGTAGCAGCCGTCGTTTTTTATTTTTCCGGCCATTCACTCGAGACCCAATCAAATATCCGAACGGTCCGATTGTAGCCAAGATCAAGATGAATCTATTGGTATAAAGAAATCAAATATCCAACGGTTGGATCGCCGGAAAAATGAGAAATAACAGATGAGTTCTGCACAGAATTTTCGTGGGTACTGTAGCAGTCCACGTTTTTTATTTTTTTGGACGTTCACCGGAGCTCCGATCAAAGATCTGATCGGTCACTTTGTAGCCAACATCAAGACGAAGCTATTGTTGTAAAATAATCGATGATCGGACGGTTGGATCGCTGGGAAATTGACGTAGAATAGACAACTTTTGCGCAGGTACTATTCATCATCTTCTTCGTCGGAAAATTCGCGATTCGAGCCCGTTTTTGTTGGTTTTAAGGCTATTAATCGATGCTATGAGGTGTGTAGAACATTACCCAACCATAACCCGTCGATTTTAGACCATTTCAGGCCAAGATCGGAGCTCAAAGACTTCGCCGGCGCCGCCCTATTTTTCTCCAATCTATGGCGCGTCGAAGCTCCGCTCCGGGCGTGGCTTAGATGGTTGAGATCGTCTCGTCAATCTCTACAACCCTGCCAAATTTCATAATTTTTGGAGAAGTTTTGCATCGCCGCCGCCGGACCGCCGCGTCGCCGCCATCTTCTATGGCGAGCCACCAGATTTCAACATATTACCCAATTTTGATCGTCTCGACGTGATTAATTCAAACATCCAAGTTTTGAGTTGAGATTCGAAACCGTAAAGCTGTGAGAACACAATAGAGTTTGCAATTTAGCGGTCAAAGTTTGACCAGAGTTGACCAAAGTTGACTTTTTTTATATTTTGTGATTTTTCGCAGATTGGAAGCCATTCGAGGATAATTAGAGGTAGAAATCAGCAGTCTAGGGATTTGAGCATTTCCAGATTTGGAAAACTGAGGTATGAGCTGATGTTGATTTCGAAGGGAATGAACACTCGAGCGAGATTGAAATTCTCAAGTTCCCGTTAAAATCACATACTTGCATGATTATTTGATAGTGATTGAATATATGCTCTTATATGGTTTTTTATGAGCTATTAATTTAATTGATTAATTTTTTATATGAATTGATAGACATGAATTTGTTTATATTATTTTGATTTGGAATATTGATGCATTTATTTGATCGAAAAACATGATTTTGCTTATTTGAAATTAATTCAATGAGTTTCGATATTATATTCATGATTTTGAATATATGAATTGAATGAGATGACATCTACGATATTTTGATGTCTGAATAAAGGGATTTATTGTTTTAATTTGAGTTAATTGCATCTGAATCATGTGCATTCATCTTGAGCCTAAATCCTTGATTTTGAAATGGGTTGAGTTGCCCCGATGAGAATTAGACGATTTGAGATCTATATTTGAGTGGCCTAGGTTGTTGAGTTACGCCTAGCGACCCGAATACTCATTATAGTTGCACCAAAGTATAGAGGTTTGAGACACGTGACACCACCTCGAGCGGGAGAGTTGGTGAGTTTGTTGCGTGATCTTAGCCTCGGGATCCCAACCGAAGTATCGAGTCTCCTTTAATTATCCGATTTGATAATCCCGATTTTTAAATACATGCATTTCATATTTATTTATCATCGAATAATGTTTATGTTATATCATGTTTTTGATATACTTATTTGATATTGCATGTTACGTCGCTTATACTGGGATTTTATTCTCACCGGAGTTATCCGACTGTTGTCTTGTTTTGTATGTGTACTTGACAACAGGTAGGGCAGGAGCTAGTCAGAGTCGGCATGGTTAGCTTGAGATCGAATGATAGACGTGAGGCGTCGGTTTAGAAGTTGAATAATTGTTCGAACTTGTAAAAAAAATTAAAAAATTTATTATTAGTGTCTTGACTTATTATTGCTTATTGATTGATTTACTTTTGATTAGATGATTTGAACCGAGGTCATCACATTAAGTGGTATCAGAGCCGATAAGATTCTTGGATTAAGTTAGAAGTGAGTGAGCGGGGTAGATCGAGTCCGCATGAATTTATTGCATTCGCATGTGATTGATTTCAGTGTTTGATTACTTGAATTACATGCGAGCATGCTTTACTGATTCAAAATTATATGTTTACATGATTATTTGAATTGATTTTTTTTAAAAAAAAGCATGCATTATATGAAAAGAGTATCTGAACTGAAATAGAGATGAGAATTTGAACACTCATGCGATTACATGAGTATGTTGATTAGAGGATGATCGAAACTAAGTTGATAATTTTGATATTCCGAGATTTCTGATTACGTGATTATTTGAGATAATAATTTGTTAAGTCGATATGATGGAGATAACCAGTAAACCAGATTTGAATTGTGATGAAAGATTGCTCGCTCATGAAAATAGACGTTTTGGAAAGAATTTGATGTTCAAGAATTATTGAGCATGATTAGATTGTATGTGAGATTATATATATGATATTTTGAATTGTTATATCATTACCGTAATCAGTTATATCTCCCTGTTGAGAAAAGAGGGTATGCTCAAGAAATTAAGAATAAGAAATGTCGATAGATGAGATGATTTAGAATATGATTAGATGATGTCTATTTTGATTGATTAATGAATTCGTATGATATTTTGGGATGTATGCATGAGATTTAATGCAGGATTTTGTATGAGGTAGATAAAGATAAGCCAAATCAAGATTTGATGAGATTGACTACAGATGTCGTGAGATTGACATGATAAAGATGATGTGTGTTCTTGAGGAGATTGAATTTAAACCACTTCAAGTTATTGTGGCTAAGATTGATCGAGGTAAGAGTTGATATTTTAATTCTTAGCAATGATTGAATTGAATTGTGTCAGATAAACCTCTAGAGAGATCAGAGTTAGAATTTCGATATTAAGAATTTCAGAATATTTCAGAATGAGGTCAGATTTGATAACCGATTGCATTGAACTGTTAAGAATTCTCGAGGTAAAAAATTTTATTTATTTGATTTATTGAGGTAAAGAATGTGGGGGTAAGTTTTGAGAGAGTATTTTAGAATGCTCTGAGATCGAAGTTAGATGTTTTCAAAATGCCCCTTTCTGAATAGATGATTCGATTTATCAGAGTTGATAAGCTTGAATTTTTGTTTGATATCACAAGATTGGTTAGAAGTGAATTAAGATCCAGAGGTACTCAGTAAGGACATTTGTTGATTATGTCTTTTGATTTGATGTTTAAAATTATAGCATAATGAGATTGATAATGAATGAATAGATTGTATCTGATTACTTGGATCTAAGATGATTAGATTTTGATGATAGATTGAATTATCGGGAATTGATCTAAGTATGTGATACTTTTGAAATATGTTAGTTATTTTCAGAATGTCAACACTCTTATGCTAGACTTTTGGGATAAGTAAGATTAATAGAATATTTTGAGAATTTGATTCGGTCCCAATTGACGATAACGACACTTTATTGATGTATCAAATATTGTTCTTTAAAAGAATGATGTTTTTATTGAGACTTAAGAAAACTTGTATGAGTTTTTAGTATTGAATTGGTTTGAGTAGTTATTATGATTGATACTTTGGAAAGATATGAATTTGAGAAATGTTGAGGAGAAAATTTTTTCCTATGGAATAAGAGGATGAAATTAGTGTATTTGGGATGACACCGAATTCAGTTATAGTTGAGCCTTCCTTCGATTAATCTGAAGATTCTTAAACCTATTTTAGTTATGCATCCTTGATTCGCATGACATTGACTTCGATAATTATTGTCATTCGGCATCGATTGAAATTCTGAGTTTGAATTTCATAAATTCGTAATTCTTGAGAACTTGAATTTTTCTTTCTGGACATTGATATTGATTCGGGAGAGTTTCGATTATTTGATTCCTAAGTGATCTAGATTTATTTGATTGCGACATTCGAATATGCCTTAGGACTGAGTCCTAATCGATGACTGCGTGCAGATTCCTCGTGAGTGAGGCCACGTTGACAACCATGATTTTGGTTTGTATTGATATTGGGCATGATGTCGTACCCATTGATGGGTGATCACGTGATTTGATTATTATTGATAGATTGGCTCGCATTCTTGTTCATGGAGCCCTGATTTGATTCACTCTCCCTTAGTTGAAAATGCAAGTGAGTTGTTTTCACTTAGCAAAGTTGGTTGTCCAGAATTCCCACAATTGATAATCATGATTTGAGCGATTTTCTTTGATATTAATTTGATTCTGACTTTGAGAGTTATTGATTATTTGATGCATATCTTCAGTATATATGATTTTGATTGGCTTGTAACTGATAGAGATTGATAGCACTATCTGAATTTAGTGTTTGACCAATCCAGATAAAGAGTAAGTCCGAAGATAGTTCGATTTTTTTTGTATTTTGGGTGAAATTTTGAAACAAATTTGCAGTGGAATCGAATTAAGGTTTAAGAATATTTCAGATGATTCTGAAGAATTGTTAGGATTCACTCGATGAAACAGTGATAATGGAATTGTCTTATGAATCTTTGATTTTGTGATGATGATTTTGGGAAATTATGGAATTTTGTGGTAAAATTTTACATTGTTGAACTAAGAGCAGAATTTTGAATTCAGAAATAAGATGGAAGTCTGAGTTTTAGTATATATGTTTGAATCTCGTTTTGTTATTCGAATTTACTTGTGTGAATTACTAGCACTTGAGATCAGAAAGAGCAAATTAGAAGAAGAAGAGACTTGAATTAGTGTGTCTGGTACCGAATAAGTTCCAATGCAGACAGATGATTTCCTGAGTATTGTGTTTCCAATGGATGAGATTAATCCGACCTTGTTGTGATTTATGATCGAATGAGAAATTTTGGGATTTAAACTTGCCTTGCTGATCAATTATTTGATTGATATTGGGAAGAATTTGAGGAGAATTGTCGAATTTTTAATTGTGATTGCTCCATGATTGCGAGAACAGATTGTGACTCGTAATATGAATATGTGATATTGCGAAACGATAGCGAAGAAAGGACTTTCCGATATTGAATTTTGGAATTTTGCGAAATATTGATTGATCGAATTTTTACTTGAAGACATTAGAGGAATACCGATTTGATTAAGATTAACTCAGTATATGAGTTTGGGATATTAGGAACTGCCTGATTGACATAAGTTTTCTCTGAATTCTAAACTGTGTATTGAGCCTAGATTAAGATTGATCGATTGAAGATTGAATTGTTGACTCGTTAAAGGATTTCGATGTAGTAGCCCGTACCCTAATTGAGTAATTAAAGGATTAATGCTAATTAAATAAATTGGATATCGGACGGATCGGAAGCTCCGAAGGCACGATCGGAAGCACCGAACAGGATCGGAAGCTCCGATGAGCGATCGGAATCACCGATGATATTACGTCATCCATCACGATTGGCTAGATCGGAAGCTCCGATCACCCCTATCCGAAGTCAACAAGTGATATTTTGACATGCAGATCAGGATCTTCGGAAGCTCCGATGGCAGGATCGGGCGTTCCGATTGAGGTTCGGACGTTCCGATCAAGGATCGGATGTTCCGATCGTTGTCTATAAATAGAAGGCCGAGGCTTCACTTTCATTTGCCAATTCCGAGTTTTCCTTTCCATTCTAGTCCTTTTTGAGCTGTTCTAGTCTTCTTAGGCTTGGTCCGGAGGTCAGCGAGACATTCGGGAGTCGTAGCGGAGTTGTGTCCAAGATCTGGAGGCATCGAAATCAAAGGGCTAACGACGGACGAAGGTATAACTTTTGCTTCCTATAAATATTTAGGAGTATGCAATAGCTTAGTTAAGGCTTTTAGAGCACTTTAATGATAGTAGTAACATTTGGCAGTGTAGAGCAGACTATAGGCGTGGACCTAGAGTTGGTAGAGCTTGCACTGTTTTGAGGTACGAAAGTACTGTTCGAGATATCCTGACTGAGTATGCATGTATTATGTGACTGCATGATTTATATGCCATGATATTATGCTGCATTCATTTGCATATTGCTGTATCTCTTTCGAGATGTCTGTTAGTAGGGTTGTACCCTATCCTGTTAGTGGATGGACTTCCATCGATTTGGGTCCGGCGTATCCACGGTTATCTCGGTATGGGAGCCACCTCCTGAAGCGACGGCACAGCGTGCTACATACCAGGGCCCGGTCTGTCTCTGTTATCTGATCCTTGACCTCGAGTCTATAGGGAGTTCACTTTGCATGTATGTATACTCATACTCTCGTACTGAGCGTTTTATGCTCACGTCTCGTACTCTGTATTTTCTGGACACCCTATTCCATGGGGCAGGTTTGCGATTGGACGAGGAGGGTGGATCCAGGAGGGGCTAGTCAGTGGTTGGCCAGCTGGAACTTTGCTTAGGTTTTATTACTGTTGTTTGGGTTGATACAGCTATTCGATTTGGTTGTAAATTATTGGATAAATTACAGATTCCTTTACTTGGGATTGTATATTATTTATGGTTTCCGCAGTTTTATTCTGATATCTATTTAATTAAGTTAATTACATGCATAAGTTTTGTTTAGTAGGTGATCCGGGTAAGGGTCACTACATTCGATGTATCCTTGGTTGATCCATTATCAACTGACAGAAAGATAAAATCTGATAACTAAATTTAGGTCAGAGTTAGATATTCAAGAAACTCTTTTTCCTCGCCTTATCAGAGTATAATATATTATTTTTAGACCGACATACAACTAGAGCAGAATGTTCATGGTTTTGGGAGGATATTCCATGAGCCGTAGTGCTAGAGTTTGCATTAGTTGGCTAGATTCATGATTTGGTTGATTGTTCTGATTTGAACAAATACCAGAAGAGTTTAGAGATGACTCTTTTCGAAGCGATATACGATGAGTACTGCGAATTTTTTTCTCATTTCGAGAATGATGATTATGAAATACATCAGTTATAGAATCAGAACAGTGCGATACAGATGTGTCAGAGTTGTAAGTCTTGATTCAGACTTTAATAATGGAACAAGATTCGTTCCTTTATACTTTGGCGAGATAAGACCGGATTGAATGAGACTTTGAACTACTTTGATTGATCGATAACCGATGACAGATACAGATTACGTACCAAAAGAGAAGTAGTTCTAGAACAAGTCAATTCTAGTTGTTTCAGTATAATGACTTAAAGAAGAGTCGAAGAAATCACTTGGAAGCTATAACAAGAATTGAGATAGATAATTCGAATCTCTTTATTGCAATGAGATTGAGTACAGATTCTTTCAGATATTTATCTGATGTGCTCAGATTGCATACGATTTCGAGGACGAAATTAATTCTTAGACGGGGAGAATTGTAACGCCCCAAAAATTATTTACTGAATCAATTAACAATTAAAATAATTATGGAGTTGATAAAATAATTATTATTTCTAATGAGATTATAGAGTGTATTTACAAAATACACGTGTCAGTTAATCAATAAATTTGACTCTTTCTGGATATCTGATATTTTTGGCATTTTGAAATAATTATTGAGATATTAAAATAAAAATAATTATTTATGCCGAATAAATTGATTTGGAGAATATTTGACCGAGTTGACTGGTCAGAGTATAAGTTGGACTTTTATTTTAATTTAAAAAATTATGAGTTCAATTGACTGGTCAAAGTCAATAATTTCAGATAATGATGTTAATAGATTTTGGGTTTGTGTACCAGAAAAATATCAGATTGAGGATTAATTTGACAAATTGTGTATCAAATAAATTAGCTCGAGATCCAAAAATATTGGGTTAGTATAAATAGAAAAACTCACACTGAGAAAACACGGATCAAGATTTTTTCCCCAATTTTTCCCATTTTCTCGACTTTACTGTAGCAGCCGTCGTTTTTTATTTTTCCGACCATTCACCGGATACCCGATCGAAGATCCGAACGGTCAGATTGTAGCCAAGATAAATATGAATCTATTGGTATAATGAAATCGAAAATCCAACGGTTGGATCGCCAAGAAAATGAGAAATAACAGACGAGTTCTGCATAGAATTTTCATGGGTACTGTAGCAGTCCATGTTTTTGATTTTTTTGGATGTTCACCGGGGCTACGATCAAATATCTGATCGGTCACTTTGTAGCCAACATCAAGACGAAGCTATTGTTGTAAAAAAATCGATGATCGGACGGTTGGATTGCTGGGAAATTGACGTAGAAAGACGAAATTTGCGTAGTTACTATTCATCATCTTCTTCATCGGAAAATTCGCGATTCGAGCCCGTTTTTGTTGGTTTTAAGGCTATTAATCGATGCTATGAGGTGTGTAGAACATTTCCCAACCATAACCGGTCAGTTTTAGACCATTTCAGGCCAAGATCGAAGCTCAAAGACTTCACCGGTGCCGCCCGATTTTTCTCTGATCTACGGCGCGTCAAAGCTCCGTTCCGGGCGTGGCTTAGATGGTTGAGATCATCTCGTCAAGCTCTACAACCCTGCCAAATTTCATAATTTTTGGAGAAGTTTTGCATCGCCGCCGCCGGACCGCCGCGTCGCTGCCATCTTCTCTGGCGAGCCACCGGATTTAAACATATTACCCAATTTTGATCGTCTCGACGTGATGAATTCAAATATCTAAGTTTCGAGTTGAGATTCAAAACCGTGAAGCGGTGAGAACACAATAAAGTTTGCAAATTAGCGGTCAAAGTTTGACCAGAGTTGACCAAAGTTGAATTTTTTTTATATTTTGTAATTTTTCGCAGATTGGAAGCCATTCGAGGATAATTAGAGGTAGAAATCAGCAGTCTAGGGATTTGAGTTTTTCCAAATTTGGAAAACTGAGGTATGAGCTGATGTTGATTTCGAAGGGAATGAACACTCGAGCGAGATTGAAATTCTCGAGTTCCCGTTAAAATCACATACTTGCATGATTATTTGATAGTGATTGAATATATGCTCTTATATGATTTTGTTTGAGCTATTAATTTAATTGATTAATTTTCCATATGAATTGAAAGACATGAATTTGGTTATATGATTTTGATTTGGAATATTGATGCATTTATTTGATCGAAAAACATGATTTTGCTTATTTGAAATTAATTCAATGAGTTTCGATATTATATTCATGATTTTGAATATATGAATTGAATGAGATGACATCTACGATATTTTGATGTCTGAATAAAGAGATTTGTTGTTTTAATTTGAGTTAATTTCATCTGAATCATGTGCATTCATCTTGAGCCTAAATCCTTGATTTTGAAATGGGCTGAGTTGCCCCGATGCGAATTAGACGATTTGGGAACTATATTTGAGTGGCCTAGGTTGTTGAGTTATGCCTAGCGACCCGAATACTTATTATAGTTGCACCAAAGTCTAGAGGTTTGAGACACGTGACACCACCTCGAGCGGGAGAGTCGGTGAGTTTGTTGCGTGATCTTGGCCTCGGGATCGCAACCGAAGTATCGAGTCTCCTTTAATTATCCGATTTGATAATCTCGATTTTTAAACACATGCATTTCATATTTAATTATCATCGAATAATGTTTATGTTATATCATGTTTTTGATATACTTATTTGATATTGCATGTTACGTCGCTTATACTGGGATTTTATTCTCACCGGAGTTATCCGGCTGTTGCCTTGTTTTGTATGTGTACTTGACAACAGGTGGGGCAGGAGCTAGTTAGAGTCGGCATGGTTAGCTTGAGATCGAATGATAGACATGAGGCGTCGGTTTAGAAGTTGAATAATTGTTCGAACTTGTAAAAAAAAAAAAATTATTATTAGTGTCTTGACTTATTATTGCTTATTGATTGATTTATTTTTGATTAGATGATTAGAACCGAGGTCCTCACATTAAGTGGTATCAGAGCCGATAAGATTCTTGGATTGAGTTAGAAGTGAGTGAGCGGGGTAGATCGAGTCCGCATGAATTTATTTCTTTCGCATGTGATTGATTTCAGTGTTTGATTACCTGAATTACATGCGAGCATGCTTTACTGATTCAAAATTATATGTTTACATGATTATGTGAATTGATTTTTTTTAAAAAAAGCATGCATTATATGAAAAGAGTATCTGAACTGAAATAGAGATGAGAATTTGAACACTCATGCGATTACATGAGCATGTTGATTAGAGGATGATCAAAACTAAGTTGATAATTTTGATATTCCGAGATTTCTGATTACGTGATTATTTGAGATAATAATTTGTTAAGTCGATATGATGGAGATAACCAGTAAACCAGATTTGAATTGTGATGAAAGATTGCTCGCTCATGAAAATAGACGTTTTGGAAAGAATTTGATGTTCAAGAAATATTGAGCATGATTAGATTGCAGGTGAGATTATATATATGATATTCTGAATTGTTATATCAATACCGTAATCAGCTATATCTCCCTGTTGAGAAAAGAGGGTATGCTCAAAAAATTGAGAATAAGAAATGTCGATAGATGAGATGATTTAGAATATGATTAGATGATGTCTATTTTGATTGATTAATGAATTCATATGATATTTTGGGATGTATGCATGAGATTTAATGCAGGATTTTGTATGAGGTAGATAAAGATAAGCCAAATCAAAATTTGATGAGATTGACTACAGATGTCGTGAGATTGACATGATAAAGATGATGTGTTTTCTTGAGGAGATTGAATTTAAACCACTTCAAGTTATTGTGGCTAAGATTGATCGAGGTAAGAGTTGATATTTTAATTCTTAGCAATGATTGAATTGAATTGTGTCAGATAAACCTCTAGAGAGATCAGAGTTAGAATTTCGATATTAAGAATTTCAGAATATTTCAGAATGAGGTCAGATTTGATAACCGATTGCATTGAACTGTTAAGAATTCTCGAGATAAGAATTTTATTTATTTGATTTATTGAGGTAAAGAATGTGGGGGTATGTTTTGAGAGAGTATTGTACAATGCTCTGAGATCGAAGTTAGATGTTTTCAAAACGCCCCTTTCTGAATAGATGATTCGATTTATCAGAGTTGATAAGCTTGAATTTTTATTTGATATCACGAGATTGGGTAGAAGTGAATTAAGATCCAGAGGTACTCAGTAAGGACATTTGTTGATTATGTCTTTTGAGTTGATGTTTAAAATTATAGCATAATGAGATTGATAATGAATGAACAGATTGTATCTGATTACATGGATCTAAGATGATTAGATTTTGATGATAGATTGAATTATCGGGAATTGATCTAAGTATGTGATACTTTTGAAATATATTATTTATTTTCAGAATGTCAACACTCTTATGCTAAACTTTTGGGATAAGTAAGATTAATAGAATATTTTGAGAATTTGATTAGGTCCCAATTGACGATAACGACACTTTATTGATGTATCAAATATTGTTCTTTGGAAGAATGATGTTTTTATTGAGACTTAAGAAAATTTGTATGAATTTTTAGTATTGAATTGGTTTGAGTAGTTATTGTGATTGATACTTTGGAAAGATATGAATTTGAGAAATTTTGAGGAGAAAATTTTTTCCTATGGAATAAGAGGATGAAATTAGTGTATTTGGGATGACACCGAATTCAGGTACAGTTGAGCCTTCCTTCGATTAATCTGAAAATTCTTGAATCCTATTTTAGTTATGCATCCTTGATTCGCATGACATTGACTTCGACAATTATTGTCATTCGGCATCGATTGAAATTCTGAGTTTGAATTTCATAAATTCGTAATTCTTGAGAACTTGAATTTTTCTTTATGGACATTGATATTGATTCGGAAGAGTTTTGATTATTTGATTCCTAAGTGATCTAGATTTATTTGATTGCGACATTCGAATATGCCTTAGGACTGAGTCCTAATCGATGACTGCGTGCAGATTCCTCGTGAGTGAGGCCATGTTGACAACCATGATTTTGGTTTGTATTGATATTGGGCATGATGTCGTACCCATTGACGGGTGATCACGTGATCTGATTATTATTGATAGATTGGCTCGCATTCTTGTTCATGGAGCCCTGATTTGATTCACTCTCCCTTAGTTGAAAAATGCAAGTGAGTTGTTTTCATTTAGCAAAGTTGGTTGTCCAAAATTCCCACAATTGATAATCATGATTTGAGCGATTTTCGTTGATATTAATTTGATTCTGACTTTGAGAGTTATTGATTATTTGATGCATATCTTCAGTATATATGATTTTGATTGGCTTGTAACTGATAGAGATTGATAGCACTATCTGAATTTAGTGTTTGACCAATCCAGATAAAGAGTAAGTCCGAAGATAGTTCGATTTTTTTTTGTATTTTGGGTGAAATTTTGAAACAAATTTGCAGTGGAATCGAATTAAGGTTTAAGAATATTTCAAATGATTCTGAAGAATTGTTAGGATTCACTCGATGAAACAGTGATAATGGAATTGTCTTATGAATCTTGGATTTTGTGATGATGATTTTGGGAAATTATGGAATTTTGCGGTAAAATTTTACATTGTTGAACTAAGAGCAGAATTTTGAATTCAGAAATAAGATATAAGTCTCAGTGTTAGTAGATATGCTTGAATCTCGTTTTGTTATTCGAATTTACTTGCGTGAATTACTAGCACTTGAGATCCAAAAGAGCAAATTAGAAGAAGAAGAGACTTGAATTAGTGTGTCTAGTACCGAATAATTTCCAATGCAGACAGATGATTTCCTGAGTATTGTGTTTCCAATGTATGAGATTAATCCGACCTTGTTGTGATTTATGATCGAATGAGAAATTTTGGGATTTAAACTTGCCTTGCTGATCGAATATTTGATTGATATTGGGAAGAATTTGAGGAGAATTGTCGAATTTTGAATTGTGATTGCTCCATGATTGCGAGAACAGATTGTGACTCGTAATATGAATATGTGATATTGCGAAAAGATAGAGAAGAAAGGACTTTCCGATATTGAATTTTGGAATTTTGCGAAATATTGATTGATCGAATTTTTACTTGAAGACATTAGAAGAATACCGATTTGATTAAGATTAACTCAGTATATGAGTTTGGGATATTAGGAACTGTCTGATTGACATAAGTTTTCTCTGAATTCTAAACTGTGTATTGAGCCTAGATTAAGATTGATCGATTTAAGATTGAATTGTTGACTCGTTAAAGGATTTCGAAGTATCCTTGGTTGATCCATTATCAACTGACAGACAGATAAAATATGATAACTGAATTTAGGTCAGAGTTAGATATTCAAGAAACTCTTTTTCCTCGCCTTATCAAAGTATAATATATTATTTTCAGACCGACATACAACTAGAGCAGAATAATCATGGTTTTGGGAGGATATTCCACGAGCCGTAGTGCTAGAGTTTGCACTAGTTGGCTAGATTCATGATTTGGTTGATTGTTCTGATTTGAACAAATACCAGAAGAGTTTAGAGATGACTCTTTTCAAAGCGATATACGATGAGTACTGCGAATTTTTTTCTCATTTCGAGAATGATGATTATGAAATACATCAGTTATAGAATCAGAAAAGTGCGAGACAGATGTGTCAGAGTTGTAAGTCTTGATTCAGACTTTAATAATGGAACAAGATTCGTTCCTTTATACTTTGGCGAGATGAGACCGAATTGAATGAGACTTTGAACTACTTTGATTGATCGATAACCGATGACAGATACAGATTACGTACCGAAAGAGAAGTAGTTCTAGAACAAGTCAATTCTAGTTGTTTCAGTATAATGACTTAAAGAAGAGTCGAAGAAATCACTTGGAAGCTATAACAAGAATTGAGATAGATAATTCGAATCTCTTTATTGCAATGAGATTGAGTATAGATTCTTTCAGATATTTATCTGATGTGCTCAGATTGCATACGATTTTGAGGACGAAATTAATTCTTAGAGGGGGAGAATTGTAACGCCCCAAAAATTATTTACTGAATCAATTAACAATTAAAATAATTATGGAGTTGATAAAATAATTATTATTGCTAATGAGATTATAGAGTGTATTTACAAAATACACGTGTCAGTTAATCAATAAATTTGACTCTTTCTGGATATCTGATATTTTTGGAATTTTGAAATAATTATTGAGATATTGAAATAAAAATAATTATTTATGCCGGATAAATTGATTTGGAGAATATTTGACCGAGTTGACTGGTCAGAGTCTAAGTTGGACTTTTATTTTAATTTGAAAAATTATGAGTTCAATTGACTGGTCAAAGTCAATAATTTCAGATAATGATGTTAATAGATTTTGGGTTTGTGTACCAGAAAAATATCAGATTGAGGATTAATTTTACCAATTGTGTATCAAATAAATTAGTCTGAGATCCAAAAATATCGGGTTACTATAAATAGAAAAACTCACACTGAGAAAACACGGATCAAGATTTTTTCCCCAATTTTTCCCATTTTCTCGACTTTACTGTAGCAGCCATCGTTTTTTATTTTTTCGGGCATTCACCAGAGACCCGATCGAAGATCCGAACGGTCAGATTGTAGCCAAGATCACGATGAATCTATTGGTATAAAGAAATAAAAAATCCAACGGTTGGATCGCCAAAAAAATGAGAAATAACAGACTAGTTCTGCACAGAATTTTCATGGGTACTGTAGCAGTCCACGTTTTTGATTTTTTTGGACGTACACCGGGGCTCCGATCAAAGATCTGATCGTTCACTTTGTATCCAACATCAAGACAAAGCTATTGTTGTAAAAATATCGATGATCAGACGGTTGAATCGCTGGGAAATTGACGTAGAACAGACAAAATTTGCGTAGGTACTATTCATCATCTTCTTCGTCAGAAAATTCACGATTCGAGCCCGTTTTTGTTGGTTTTAAGGCTATTAATCGATGCTATGAGGTGTGTAGAACATTTCCCAACCATAACCCATCAGTTTTAGACCATTTCAGGCCAAGATCGGAGCTCAAAGACTTCGCCGACGCCGCCCTATTTTTCTCCGATCTACGGCGCATTGAAGCTCCGTTCCGGGCATGGCTTAGATGGTTGAGATCGTCTCGTCAAGCTCTACAACCCTGCCAAATTTCATAATTTTTGGAGAAGTTTTGCATCGTCGCCGTCGGACCGCCGCGTCGCCGCCATCATCTCCGGCGAGCCACCGGATTTCGACATATTACCCAATTTTGATAGTCTCGACGTGATGAATTCAAATATCCAAGTTTCGAGTTAAGATTCGAAACCGTGAAGCGGTGAGAACACAATAAAGTTTAGCGGTCAAAGTTTGACCAGAGTTGACCAAAGTTGAATTTTTTTTATATTTTGTGATTTTTCACAGATTGGAAGACATTCGAGGATAATTAGAGGTAGAAATCAGCAGTCTAGGGATTTGAGCTTTTCCAGATTTGGGAAACTGAGGTATGAGCTGATGTTGATTTCGAAGGGAATGAACACTCGAGCGAGATTGAAATTCTCGAGTTCCCGTTAAAATCACATACATTCATGATTATTTGATAGTGATTGAATATATGATCTTATATGATTTTGTATGAGCTATTAATTTAATTGATTAATTTTCGATATGAATTGAAAGACATGAATTTGTTTATATGATTTTGATTTGGAATATTGATGTATTTATTTGATTGAAAAACATGATTTTTCTTATTTGAAATTAATTCAATGAGTTTCGATATTATATTCATGATTTTGAATATATGAATTGAATGAGATGACATCTACGATATTTTGATGTCTGAATAAAGATATTTGTTGTTTTAATTTGAGTTAATTGCATCTGAATCATGTGCATTCATCTTGAGCCTAAATCCTTGATTTTGAAATGAGCTGAGTTGCCCCAATGCGAATTAGACGATTTGGGAACTATATTTGAGTGGCCTAGGTTGTTGAGTTACGCCTAGCGACCCTAATACTCATTATAGTTGCACCAAAGTCTAGAGGTTTGAGACACGTGACACCACCTCGAGCGGGAGAGTCGGTGAGTTTGTTGCGTGATCTTGGCCTCGGGATCCCAACCGAAGTATCGAGTCTCCTTTGATTATCCAATTTGATAATCCCGATTTTTAAACACATGCATTTCATATTTATTTATCATCGAATAATGTTTATGTTATATAATGTTTTTGATATACTTATTTGATATTGCATGTTACGTCGCTTATACTGGGATTTTATTCTCACCGGAGTTATCCGGCTGTTGTCTTGTTTTGTATGTGTACTTGACAACAGGTGGGGCAGGAGCTAGTCAGAGTCGACATGGTTAGCTTGAGATCGAATGATAGACGTGAGGCATCGGTTTAGAAGTTGAATAATTGTTCGAACTTGTTAAAAAAAAAATTATTATTAGTGTCTTGACTTATTATTGCTTATTTATTGATTTACTTTTGATTAAATGATTAGAACCGAGGTCCTCACATTAACTCTCTACCAAATTATGAGTCCTGCCTAAAAGGAAAAATGACTAAATCTCCTTATAAAGGAAAACCTGAGCGTAGTCAAAATCTGTTGGATTTGATCCATACAGATGTTTGCGGCCCATTTAGTATTGGTACTAAATATGGTCACACCTACTTCATTACCTTTACTGATGATTATTCTAGGTACAGGTATTTATATTTGATGAAATATAAGTCTGAATTATTTGAAAAGTTCAAAGAATTCAAGGCTGAAGTAGAAAACAAACAAGGTAGGAGTATTAAAGCACTTCGATAAGATCAAGGTGGAGAATACTTAAGTACCAAGTTTTTGGGCTATCTAAAAGAGAATGAGATTCTCTCTCAGTGGACTCCTCCTATGACACCTCAGCTAAATGGCGTTTCGGAGCGTCGCAATCGAACTTTGTTGGACATTGTTCGATCTATGATGAGCTTCCTGAGCTCCCACCTTCGTTTTGGGGCTATGCACTTGAAACGACGGTATAGTTGTTAAACCATGTCCACACTAAAGCAGTGAACAAAACTCCATATGAATTATGGACTGGCAAAACTCCTAAGTATTCGCACTTGAGGATTTGGAGATGTCCTGCTTACGTGAAGCAGATAGTGGAAGATAAGTGGACAGTCGATCCACCTTATGTTATTTTGTAGGGTATCCGAAAAATTCAATCGGATATTATTTCTATCATCCTACTAAAACAAAAGTGTTTGTTTCGAGAAATGCCACCTTCATGGAGACGGAGTTCTTACTTGATACTTACTTGATAAGAAAGGCAAGATGATGGAACTCGAAGAAATACGAGAAGAACCCGAGATACAAAATAACGATCCCGCACCTCTTGAACCAATAATTGACACGCCTCTTCCTAGAAGATCCGAGAGGACTTCTAGACCTCCTATTCGATATGGTCTGCTTCTTGATGGGGATCAAAGTGAAACCGACATTGGATGTGATCCAAGAAACTTCAAGGAAGCAATTTTTGATGCTGATTCAAACTTATGGCTTGAAGCTATGCAGTCGGAAATAGACTCGATGCATACAAACAAACTTTGGTCTTTAGTAGATCCTCCCGATGGAATTGTTCCAATAGGGTGTAAATGGATCTACAAGAGAAAACTTGGGCCTGATGGTAAGGTACTCACCTACAAGGCAGGATTGGTAGCAAAAGGTTATAATCAAAGACAAGGTGTTGACTATGATGAAACTTTTTCACCAGTCACAATGTTCAAGTCCATAAGAATCCTTATTGCCATAAAAACTTGGTATGACTATGAGATATGACAAATCGATGTGAATACTGCATTTCTTAATGGACACATTAAGGAAGAGATCTATATGATGCAGCCCGAAGGATTCACATCCATGGGAAGCGAGCATAAGGTATGCAAGCTTCAGAGATCAATTTATGCTCTCAAACAGGCATCAAGAAGTTGGAACCAGAAATTTGATGAAACAATAAAGGACTTTGGTTTCATCAAGAACCCGGAGGAACCGTGCATATACAAGAAAGTAGTTAAGGATGCTGTGACATTCTTAGTACTTTATGTTGATGACATCCTACTCATTGGGAATGATGTAGGGATATTGCAGTCAACAAAGATATGGTTGTTAGGTAGATTCTCGATGAAGGACTTAGGTGAGGCATCCTATATTCTAGGAATACAGATCTATAGAGATAGATCTAAGAGAATGATAGGACTCACTCAAGCAACCTACATCGACACCATTTTGAAAAGGTTTTCTATGGATGAGTCCAAGAGAGGACATCTACCTATGTGCCATGGAGTTTCTCTATCCAAGTCTATGTATCCTAAGACTGACGAAGAGATAAAGAAAATGACACACATACCATATGCGTCAGCCATAGGGAGTATCATGTATGGGATGATATCTACCAGACCGGATGTGGCCTATGCTTTGAGTGTCACGAGCAGATATCAAGCCAATCCCGGTCAAATGCCTTGGAAAGCGGTGAAGGATATTGTTAAGTACTTAAGAAGGACTAAGAATATATTCATGGTTTATGGGGGAAGAGAATTGAAATTGGAAGGCTATACAGACTCTAGCTTCCAAAGTGACGTGGATGACTCGAAATCAACCTCTGGATTTGTATTCATGCTCAACGGCGGTGCTGTCTCTTGGAAAAGTTCCAAGCAGGACACCACAGTGGATTCCACTACTGAGGCAGAATACATTGCAGCATCAGCTACTGCTAAAGAGGCCGTTTGGATGAGGAATTTTGTCCAAGAGTTGGGCGTAATTCCTGAAGCTAGTGGTCCAGTCCCGGTGTACTGTGACAACACTGGTGCCGTTGCTCAGGCAAAGGAACCAAGGTCTCATCAAAGATCCAAACACGTACTGAGAAAATACCACATCATCCGTGAGATTGTGGAAAGAGGAGACATCACTGTCGAGAGAGTGGCCTCTGCAGACAATATCGTTGATCCACTTACTAAGCCCTTGCCAGGACCATTATTTGACAAACATCGCGAAGCAATGGGACTACGTAGTATGACTAGTTGGCTTTAGGGCAAGTGGGAGATTGAAAGAGTAGGTCCCCTGTTAGACAACAGTGGCTAAGGGCTTTTGTGACTCTATGTGTAAAAAATCTTTGTTTAATATAATTTACATTTTTATATTGGCATTTACTTTATCTTTTATCATATTATTATGTTGTGACGTGCTATACGATGTTTAGATAAAGACCTTGAATATATTAGAGTGCATTTAAGATGTGATAGTATACTTGGATGACTATCATGAAGCGCATCTTATAAGCACTATATATTCTAAACAGTTCCTAGTCAATTGAGCCGTCCGCAAATAAGGATAATGATCGCTCGAGATTGAGACTAGCATTTGCGATGCTGAGTACCACGTTTCATTGGTATGGAACATAGATATGTTCGAAGCATGCAAATGTATATTCATATGATGGATGATCGAACTACCCTATTCGGACTTTCCAAGTGGTTATCATTAACTGAGTGGATAAGTCCGCGGTTTTGGTTGTACACCATTAGTCCTTACTACTTGAAACATCATGGAGACTCTATATGCTAGTACTGTACTTTGACTCGTTTACCGACTCTATGAGGGTCATCAGGTGTCGAGATTGGGTACAGTTACGAGACATATAGGAGTCAATGCTTTGTTGTCAAGGATTCACCACACACTTGCGAGTGTGGATATCCTATGTGATCTGAAGAGATATTAGTGTGACAAATCTCTGGCCAGAGTACATGATGTGCTTTAGGTTACTTGGTTTCCTAGTAGCACATGCGATGTCACTATTTGATCTTCAAGATGTATTGCATAGTTATCGAATCTCGAACGACTCTCGATGTTCCAATGGTTGTTGATTCGATCGGGATATATGGATGAAGGGACCGTACTGTACGCTAACCAAAACCTACTGGTTCTTGCAGGCACTATCAGTGATACCTAGGGAATCATGGGGTGATGTTGCTAGGCGCTCTTACCATGATTCGATGGGTAAGTCGGAAATTGTTGTTCTGAGTCACAAGGAGTTGTGAGCCCACGGCTAGCTGTATCGCTGAACCATTGAGGGTTATACAAGTAATGGATTTCTAATCCCCGTTGAGATTGTTGAATTTAAAGAGTTAAATTTGGCGAAAGAGAAGTTGGACTTCTTGTAATAAAACAAAGGGAGTAAGGTTTCCTAAAATGACATAGGGATGGGCATTTTCGGAAATCACTGAATTCAGATTCAGAAAAATTATCTTGACTTTAAAAGGTGCAGAAATGGTTTCTCTGCACATTGGTGAAATCAGTTTATCAATCGGAGTCATGATGAATTTTATATTAATTTTTATAATAACAGGCTTGGCTTGTTAGGCTTAAGTTATGACTAATGGGCCCTAAGGTGTTAGTGTCCTATTAGACATATAAGTTAGTCCAGTAATGAAATTATATATAGGAGTTGATGGGATTTTCGAACGACATACACATCTACAGTTTTTGAAAATCCTAGATAAATTCTAAGGAGAATTTTTGAACTCTGTCTCCCTTTTGTGAGAGAATTCAGTCTGTGATTTTTCAAAAATTACATTCTGAATTGACAGATCAAATCTGTAAATCTCTTCGATAAACATCTTATTGATTTCTAGTGCAATCAATCAGAGGGTTTCAGTTTTCTATTTGTGGACCTAATTCAGGAGTTGATCGAGCGAGTCATCGGTTCCTGGGATTTACAGCAAGAGCAGATTTAATCTGTTGGAGTCCATAGTTCAAGCCATAGCTTGAAGAGGTAAAATTATAATTGTTATTATTATTTTACTTTTTTATTTTAATCGTAAGGATTTGATGCCCATGATCTGAAATCGTTCCAGATCAGAAAATAAAATTTTTAAACTTCCGCTGCTCCGGGTATCAGATCTGACTGATCTGAAAACGTGTTCCAACAAGGGTGTGATAGGAATGAATTCTTTATACATATGTGTTTACTCTATTCTCGAGTTGAAATGTTTAGAGTCAAATGTTTTTATTTAACGCGTATATATGTTGATTATACTGAGATTGTATTCTCACCGAAAGTTTCCTGCTGTTGTCTTATTTTGTATGTGTGCATGATGACAGATGGGGCAGAAGCTGGCAAAAGTAGACGAGGGTAGCTCATGAGAGAAGATTAAACGTGGACTCGTGTTGTTTATAGTTTAATCGATATGTATAAGCTCTAGTAAGAATGTTAGAAAACACTTGTGAATATTGTCCCTAAGAAGTTGATGAGTTGATGAACACTTGTGTAGTTTTCATGCTTTTGTTGAATTCTAAACTCTTAGTGTGATGTATGAACTAAGTATAAACATGTATAGATCTTGTTATTTGTATTTATACATGTTCTAGGCTTGTAATTTATGGATTGGAAGACTCAATTTTTGCTGTCAAAAATCAGATCAAAAGACTGCCCAGAGTTGAACTCGATCTGCTCTTTTTGGCAGGGCTGCGCAGACCGGGCGCAGCCCATGTTTCCCCAACCCGAGAGTTGGGTTAGGGGGGAGGGGGCGCTTGGTCCGCTATTTTTAACCGACCCCGCGCACTCCTCTTTGAAAAAAAAATTATTTGTTTGATCTTCTTCCTTCTTTGTTTAATTAATGATGTTAAATTACTAACTGTCCTAAGAATGAGATTAACAACCCAAGGCCCCACAGATTTTGTCACCCACTTTCCAATGACCTCCAGGCAGTGTGATGTTATTTGGGTTGTGGTGGACAGGTTGTCCAATTCTGCTCATTTTCTTTCGTATAACCGCGAGTTCAATTTTGATCGCATGGAGAGGCTATACATTCAGATGATAGTATGATTGCATGGAGTTCCTTTCAGCATAGTAAACTATAGTGATCCGAGATTCACCTCATGGTTTTGAGGTATCTTTCAGAGGCTTAGGGGACTACTCTGAGTTCGAGAACAACTTATCACCTAGAGAAATACTGTCAGTCTGAGAGGACTATTATGATATTGGAAGATATGCTGAGGACTTCAGTAAGGATTTTGGGTTATATTGGCAAGATCATTTTTCATTGATAGAGTTCGCCTACAACAACAACTATCATCGCAGGATTGCCATGACACCGTTTGAGGCTTTGAATGGTCATTGTTGTTGGACATCTTTGTTTTGAGATGAGGTAAGAGAATGACAGGTCGAAAGACTGGAATTGATTCAACAGATTATGGATAAGGTAGAGTTGAACAAAAAGAGGATCTAGACAGCACAAGACAGCCAGACCAGTTACGCCAATACCAAGCGCAAACAACTATATTTTGAGACACGAGAGTATGTTTTGCTGCGAGAATCTCCTTTCTGGAAGTATATGAGGTTTGTTCTGATGGGAAAATTAGTGCCTAGATTCATTGGTCCATTCTAGATGCTAGAGAAAGTAGGAGACTTGGCTTATCGTTGGCTTTACCACCAGATCTCTCTAGAATTCACAAAGTGTTCCACGTATCTTTACTACGTCAGTATTTTCTAGATGAGTCGCACATTCTGCATCCGACAGAGGGCCAGGTGGAGCATGATTTGTCATATGTAGAGCGACCATTGAGGATTCTAAACAGGAAAGACAAGGTACTTCGGAACAAACACATTCCTCTAGTCATGGTTCAGTGGCAGCGACGAGGCACTGAGGAAGCTACTTGGGAGTTAGAAAGTTGTATGCATTCTGAACAACCGCGATTATCAATTATTTTAGCTCAAATTAATATCCCTTAATTATTCTTAAGCAATAGATTAGCTTAATTAGGAGTCGGGCTACTACATCCTCCCAAATTAAGAGATTTCCTCTTTGAAATCTAGACTAGGATAATCAGAACAATTAATGTGAAATTAATGATTACAATCGCTGCAGTTTACAAAATAGAGTACAACCATTACAAAGGCACTGAGGAAGCAACTTGGGAGTTAGAAAGTTGTATGCGTTCTGAACATCCGGAGTTATTCTGATTGTAATTGTTCCTTTGTAATGGTTGTACTGTATTTTGTAAAATGCAGCAATTGTAATCATTAATTTCACATTAATTGTTTTGATTATCCTAGTCTAGATTTCAAAGAGAAAATCTCTTAAGTTAGGGAGAAAGTAGTAGCCCGACTTCTAATTGAGCTAATCTATTGCTTAAGAATAATTAAGGGATACTAATTTGAGCTTAAAGAATTGATAATCAGATTTAGAACGATAAAAAAATGGTTTCTAAGGCTTTGAATATTTGGGACAGATCGGAGGTTCCGTAGGAGGATCGGAAGTTCCGAACGTGTTCGGAAGCTAGCACTGCTGAGCTGAAGCTACGAGCAGTTAGGAAGCCCGAACGTGAAATCGGTAATTCCGATCATGTGACAGTCAAATCGAAGACACATGGTTGGTGGAGATTGATCAAAAGCACAATCGGAAGCTCCAAAGTGGGATCAAAATTTTCGATCGTGAGTTAGGATGTTCCGAACGAGGTCTATAAATAGGGGTCCGAGAGCTCATTTCAACTGCCAATTCCTCTATGTTTCCTCTACTTTCTAGATCGAATTTAGAGTCTTTTGGGAATTCTTGTCGAGAGCCCAGAGGCGACGGAGCGCTGCTGGAGTTGTAGCGGAGTTGTGCACAAGTTGGGCTATCACCATCACTGGGCTAACGACGGACGCAGGTATACTACTAGACTCATATTAGAATAAATGAGCATCTATTAGTCTAATTAAGACTTTTAGAGGATAAATAGTGATACAATGATTGTTTTCTTAGAGGCTTGGACTAGAGTACTTGTATCGCTAGGTTGCTTACCTTTGAGGTACGAACGCAATATCCGAGATACCCTGGTTAAGTATGTTTGTACTATGTGTAAGGCCAGGTATTATTTAATTTTAATCCGAGAATATTTAATTTGGGAATATTTAGAGTTTAGAATTAAATTCTAATATTCTTAAATGAATAAGGATTGAAATTGAATTAAATCGCTTTTTCGAGGACTGATTTGCAAATAGCCAAAAGTTCAGGGACTAAAGTGCAAATATGCAATATATAACTAATTCTCTACTTGATTTATATCTTCTTCACGCGGAAATCATCAGACACAAAGGGAAGAAAGGCAGAAACACGGCTGAAACCTTTCCCACGCCATTTTTGTCCACAAAAGCTTCGATAACTTGTGATCCGACCATTAGAAATTTGAGATAAATATATATCTGCGATCACCGCTCCGAGACCTTCATTTTGGTACAATTTTTATTGAGTTCTTTCCTAATTTATTTTTATGTTGAAGATGGGTTTTGTTCATTCTTAATTATATATGTTCTGGAGCTAGTATCGAGTATATATTCGCAGACGGTTCGGTAAAAGACTGTCATTTGGATTTGATATGATTTATTGAAACAAATTTGAAAACGTATCATTTATGATTTGTATGGCCGTGTGATTATGAGGTTGATATGTTGGCTATTACGTTGTGAATTGCTTGTTGTATTGATTTGGTTTCGGTCGCCGGTTTGTAGCCGTTACGCCGCCGATTCGCAAAATGTCAAGACTTTGATATTATTGCTTGAAAGAAGCATGGTTTGAGTTGCATGCTGATCTTTTTATTTATTCTACATGTCATTTAATCTTTATATTGAAGTTTGCCAAACTCGAGATCTTCGATTCGAACCATGAAGGATTTGAAGCAAGGTTTGCTAGCATTGCACTTGAGATTGAGTTGAGAAGTTGAGCAGATTTTTATATAGATTGTTGTTGATTTTATTTTTAGATTTGAAGTACTTTCAGACTCGACATTATAGAAGTTGATGAGCGGGGTAGATTGAGTCTCTCTGATTACTTTATATTGCATGAGATTACATGTTGTATCTGATTATGTGCAGTATATGCGAGCATGCTTTATATTGCAAGAATTATGTGATTGCATGCTTATGTTCTTTCATTGATACTTCATGCTAGATATATGCAATTGTATTCCAGATTATCCTCAGTCAGAACCTGAATTCTCATGAGAATGCATGAGAATGCTTATCAGAGAAGGATGGAATAAATTGCTGAATATGATATTGTTTATGCACTAATCTGTTTGACAATCAGATATGCCTCCTCGTAAAGCACCGGTCATCGGGCAGACATTGGTTATTCCCCAGGCCGAACCAGCACCAGTACCACCACCAGTTATTGAGCCTCAGAATGCACAGGGTAGTACATCTGCTGATTCTATGGATGCTACTGCTACTCCGATGGAGACATTGTTGAAACGATTTCAGTCGTTCAAACCGCCAAAACTGAAAGGAACAAAAAATTCAGTTGACTGTGAGAATTGGCTAGAAGATATTGAACAGTTATTTGACTCGCTGGATTATTCCGATGATCGTCGTATCCGACTTGTAATACATCAAATTCATGAAGTTGCCAAAAGTTGGTGGATTACTACAAAACGAGCATTGGAACAGTGAGGTATGACTATCACTTGGAATGTCTTTAAAACTGAATTCTATCAACGTTTCTTTCCAGTCTTCTACAGGAAAGATAAGGGTGCTGAATTTTCCAATCTGAGGCAAGGCAATATGAACATTTAAGAATATGTGACCAAATTTTCAAGTCATTTGAAATTTTCCCCACATATAGCAGCGACTGATGAAGCCATGGTAGATCAATTTATTAATGGCCTCAATCCAGATGTGTTTACTTTGGTGAACAGTGGACAACCAAATACCTTTGCTGTAGTAACCCGCATTTCTAATTAGTGATTAATGAGTAATTAATCACGTGATCATGTTTAGATTAAGCAAAACATGATTAAGTAAGTTCCTGTTGGGATAACGGACTTCAGAAATGGATTCAGAGCACTCGAATTAGTTGAATTGGTTAAGCAGGATCGGACGCTCCAAAGTAGACTTTGGAGGATCCGAAGTGGATCGGAAACTCTGTGCCAGGATCGAAGGCTCCGATCGAGATCGGAAGCTCCGTCGGCAAGATCGGAAGCTCTGATCTGGACCAGGGCACACGTCATCGTTTACGTCAGCAAGGTGATGTAATGGCTAACGTAATATTGAGAGATCGGAAGCTCCGAAGGTGCGATCGGAGGTTCCGATCGTGATCGGACATTCCGAACCGGGATCGGAGGTTCCGAACGCTGTCTATAAATAGAGTGTCCAAGAATTCATTTTCTCGCACCAATTTCCTCTCTTCTCTCTCGATTCCTAAGACTTCTAACTCAGATCTAGGGAGATCCAGGCGTCCTACGGGGAATCCGAAAGTGGCTTAGTGATCTATGCGTCATCGAGGAGCTATGGCCTAGTTTTGAGGCTATCGACAGCAAAGGGCTAACGACGGACGCAGGTATAGCTTTGGCATCCTAAAAATATTTAGGAGTACGCTTTAGCTTAGTTAAGGCTTTTAGAGCTTTATTGTTGATGCATGGATATTTTCATTGTAGTAGCAGTAGACTGGACTAGTAGGCTTGGAGTATAGGCCAGTGGAGCTAGGTTTGTCCAGCAGTGTTAGAGGTACATAAGTACTGACCGAGATAGCCGGCATGATATATTTGCATGTATGTTGCATGAGTATGTGCTATATGCTTTATCATGTTTTAGCATGTTTGACCGTCTTAGCACATACATGATTTTACGTGTGACTGCATCCGGAGAGATGTGAGTCATTGACAGTCTCCATAGGGAATTATGATCTCATTGTGGACTCGAGTCAGGTATGACAGTTTCCATATGGTACTTGTAGCCTGTTTTGGATTCGGGTCAGGATGGGGTTGGCTCAGCCCTGATATGGAGTATACGAGTACCCCGCGGAGTAGCTCTCTAGCCGGTACTGTATATTCTCGGCGCCATGAGCAAGTGTTTTCACTTGAGTTTTAAATCATCTGTGTGCAGATATTTGTATTTATATCATTGCTTCTTATTGAGCATTCTAGCTCATGCCCCAGTATTTGGGTATTGTGTACCTTGTGGCGGGGCAGGTTTGAGGCTGAATAGTCCAGGCGTCTCTCAGCAGGATTGAGCTTGGGAGAGTGTGAAGTTGTAGAGGGTAGGGATTTATTTACCCTGAACCTTCGATTTGGTTGTATAACAGTACTTATACCCTTATGATATCGTCGGTTGTATTCTGCCGATTAGATTTGTTGTATTTTAATTATCCGCACTTTACGCTTTAAGCTTTTATTGCGTGCACTTTTACTATAACTCTGATTAGGTAGTAGATCCGGGTTGGGTCACTACATTTTTGGTATCAGAGCGACGGATTGCACTGGGAATATCGTAAGCGGATTAAGTAATTATCTGTTCTTATGTAACAGATGGCAGATTATGACGAGAGCCACGGTAGCATAGACGGCGGTCGTTGGGGCGATCCGGATGATCATAGACGTTGGGGACAGCCTGAGGAGCGCAGGCGAGTGAGCATGCGTAGATTCAAGGAGGTTATCCCAAGACCTTTGATGGGTGGTGAGACAGCTGAAGAGGCGAAAGATTGGCTTGAGAGGATGGAACAGTGCTTCCAGGAGTTCCGTTGCATGGCTGAGGATAGGATGGAGATTCTTGCCTTTATGCTTGAAGGCAGAGCGAGGAAGTGGTGGAGATCTACTTCCACACCGTTCATAGCAGCTAGAGGTGCAACTATGTGGGTTGAGTTCCATACTGCTTATCAGAGGTTTTATTTTCCTCCAGCTCTTCGTCAGGCGAAAGCCAGTGAGTTGTTGAGTTTGCGACAGGGGACGATGATGATTGAGGAGTATCAGCAGAAGTTCTTTGATCTGCTACCTTTTTGTCCTCATATTACTGATAGTTCTATGGCGAAGTTTGATCATTTCCTTCAAGGGTTGAACCCTGATATTCATCGAATGGTTGCTGGGGGCGGCGATGGGACTTACGAGGATTTGGTGGACCGTTGTCGCCAGGCCGAAGACAGTTTTCGGAGGAATAGGGGATTTTACTCTTCTTCTTCCAGGTCGGCGAGTGCTAGTGCTTTGGGCCCTAGGGGGCAGTCCTTCAAGAAGCCATGAGGTACTTCTTCTTCTTCCTCTGGATCTGGGGGAGTGCATCGTTTTGGTGGACAGAGACCAAACCGATGTAGTCAGTGCAGACGCAGGCATCCTCCAAGAAAATGTGGTCGATCGACCACTGCATGTTTCCAGTGTGGCCAGGAGGGTCACATGAAGAGAGATTGTCCTATGCTGATTGGGGCAGTGAGTGGTTCCGAAGGTTCTCAGGCATCTGTTCAGCCACCTCAGTACCAGCAGCCACCTTTCCAGCAGCAGTATTCGCAGCAGCGCCAGCAGCCGCAGCAGTCTCAGATATAGCCTACTCAGACTCCTTCTCGGGGTCATTCTTCTTTGAGGCCACGTACCCAAGGTCAGGTCTTTGCGCTTAACCAGGAGCAGGCAGAGGCTGACAGTGATCGGATGATTGCAGGTATCTATATTTTATGTGGTTTTCCTGCATTTGTTTTAATTGATACTGGTGCATCGCATTCTTTTGTCTCAGCACGTTTTGCTAAGAAGTATAGATTTCCATTTATTCCTTTAGACGTGTTGCTAGTGGTTTCTACTCCTATGGGGAGCGAGGTTTTAGCCAAGCTTCTAGTTGTGGGTTGTGTTTTGGATTTCGAGGGACATCAGCTTAGTTCTAACCTGATGATTCTAGCGATGGAGGATTTCGATTGCATCATTGGGATAGATCTATTGACTACCTACCGAGCGATAGTGGATTGCTATCAGAGGTTTGTTCAGTTTCGTCCAGAGGATGACGAGTCATGGTATTTCTATGGTGAGGGAGCGCGACCCCAGATGCCAGTGGTTTCAGCTCTAAAGGCTCGGCATGCTTTAGAGTCTGGCGGAGAAGGCTACCTTATCTACGCCATTTACGCATCCTTAAGAGAGCCAGATATCCGAGAGATACCAGTGGTTTGTGACTTTCCATATGTGTTTCCGGAGGAGATTCCAGGTTTGCCACCAGTAAGGGAGATTGAGTTTGGCATTGAGTTAGTGTCAGGGACTGCACCGATTTCCAGAACTCCTTACCCATTGGCACCGTCAAAAATGAAAGAGCTGCAGAAGTGTAGTAACCCGTATCCAGAATTAATGATTAATGAATAATTAATCGTGTAATCATGTTTAGATTAAGTAAAACATGATTAAGGAAATTCCAAATGGGTTAACGGAGTCCAGAAATGGATTCAGGACACTCGAAAATGGTCGGGAAGGTTCTGAGGGTTCGGATGGTTCGGAGGCTCCGAACCGGGTTAGGAGGCTCCGAACTGGATCGGAGGATCCGAACCAAAGATCGGAGGATCCGAACAGGATCGGAGGATCCGAACTCGGATCGGAGGCTCCGAAGATAATGCGTCATGGGTGACATCATTGATGGGACTTCGGAGGATCCAAAGTCAGGATCGAAGGCTCCGAACAGGAACGGAGGCTCCGAAGTCAGGGACGGGTGATCCAAACCAGTTCGAAGGATCCGAAGTCAAGTTCGGACGGTCCAAACTTCGCCTATAAATAGAGGTCCGAAAGTTCATTTTCAACTCGCACCTCTCCTTTTCCTCTCTCAATTCCTAGTCCTTCTAACTCAGATCTAGGGAGTTCTAGGCATCCTATTGGGAATCCGGAAGTGGCATAGCGATCCCGACGTCGAGGCGAAGATGTGCCTAAGTTTTGAGGCAATTATCATCAGCGGGCTGACGACGGACGCAGGTATAGCTATGGTCTCCTTAAATTATTTAGGAGTATGCAATAGATTAGTTAAGGCTTTTAGAGCTTAATTATTGATGCATGGGTATTTGCATTGTAGAGCGGATATAGGCTTGGAACCTAGAGTGGGACTGCTAGGAACTGCCTGCAGTAAGGTACGCAAGTACAGACTGAGATAGCCAGCGGATTTTGCATGCTTATATGTTGCATTTGTGTGTCATATTATTATGCAGCATGTGCATATCATATTGTGCCTGTCCATCTTGTGAGATGAGCCATGTAGGGCCGCTCAGCCCTGTCTGGACGGTTGATGTCTAGTGCCCAGTGACTGACGGGTCAGGGGTAGTTAGCATCTGGGGACACAGTCCACATCCTATAGGAATGAGCAGTGTACGCAGGGTTTGCTCCCTGGGTTGTACCACTCATGTCCTAGGCGCCATTACTGAGCAGTTATATACAGTTATCCCAGATATGGATACCCTATCATTTGCATGCATCATATTTGTATGTTTTTCTCAGTGCTTTCGTACTAAGCTTAGAGCTCACGTCCAGTCTTTTCTGTGTATCTGGACACCCCATTCGACGGGGCAGGTGTAGGTGCAGGATTGAGCACCAGGAGCTTGGAGTAGCCAGTGACCAGTGAAGACAGCAGGATTAGCTGTAGGTTTTGCCTTTAGGCTATTTATTCGATTTGGTTGTATAAATCGAATTTATTTAACCGGTTGTATTCTGCCGGTCTGTTTTTATTTAAGTCTTTTGTAGCGATTTATTTTATGCATGTTTAATTATGCTCTTAACTCTGATTAGCTAGTGGATCCGAGTAGGGTCACTACATTTATTGGTATCAGAGCATATGCATGCAAGAGACTTGGGATATAGTAATGAGACTTTGGGTTATCCTTATAGGATTGATGAGACCTTGGAAGAGGCAATAATGCGGCAATTAGTTTGCCCAGAGACTATCGTCATCGGCCGGATTTCTGAAGATTTGGCTTATGGGATTCCAGCAAGTGCGGACAGGAGTGATGGATCGTGTCCGAGTTTTCAAGATTTCTACTCATGTGGATCCTAGCTTTGGATCGAGTACCAGATGCCAGAGGCAGTGGTAGAGCATTGGATGGGACGGACTTGATGCTTGCATCTGTATCGTCCATACCATGATAACACTACTTTGAAGATTCTCCAGTCGTAGATGGAGAGATTGTCAGATAGACCTTCACCAAAGAATGCCTTGAGTGCCTAAAGCATGACAGGTTTCGAGCGTAAGGTCTTTAGCATCATGCAGTACATGGTTTTGCCGGTATGCTGATATCGATGCTTTCGGTAGGCACACGGGAAACTTCATGTTCAAAAGCATGATTTGGTTACAAGAAGAACGCTGATGGTAGATCATGAGCAGAAGAGGTCGACTGACATGCACTGACGCAGAGCATAGCTGGATAGCCATCACGAGCCATTTCTCCGGAGTTCTTCGTAGGAGGACATGTAGAGAGACTTGGTCGGGAGTATGCTTGTATCGATGCATGTGTCGATTAGAAGCTTCATTCTCAAGAAACGAAGACTAGTATGATGATTTAAATACTGTATTGATGTAGTTGTAAATAGTATTTCAGTTATAATGAATCATCATACTTTGGTTGTATCATATCAAGTTCGATTGTACATTTCATTGTATTTTGAATGCTGTATGTATTACATGGGTTTGTAATAAAGAGAATTGTACATAAACTTGAAAAAAGTGATACATGTTTTATTTATCCAGCAATTCATGAATGATTGCAAGTGATTTTGCTAAGGTTAGCATGGTTTTAATTGATTAGTGTTCAACTATTGCAGCTCATGGGATTTGAGTGGGCCGACTATGACAGTGTGACTTGCGGTTAGTCTAGGCGTTTTCCTAGGATTGACCCAATTAGTCGGTGGACTAAGTTGGTGCCAACGATGAGTGGACTCATCTAGAGGCATTAAGGGTATTGTTCGGTTTAGAACATTTGGGCTTTATTCTAAGTTGTTTCCTTAGAATAGTAGGCTGTCTGACCTTTGTTAGGTTGAGGCTTGTGATGATGGGTTTTCATCGGGATACCAGGTCCAGTATATGCCGATAGTTGTGGACTATGACCATGACTAGACGTGATGGGGCGCGACCCTATGCCAGTGTTACCTGGGAGCCTTTGTGCTTTGGGATTTGGCGGTGGGAAGGCTACTCAGTCTAGGGATTTTGGTGACAGTCAAGACGATGTATGACCTTGGATTAGATATCAGGTTTGATATCGATGGTTTGATATCATCTGGTGTGCCAGAGATATAGTTTGAGTATTCTGCTATGGGAACCAGTCATGGAGGGATTTTCTTGACAAGTGTATACTCTTAGCAGATAGGTTTTAACCTTTGGGTTACTGCTAGACGTGTGGATCTAGTAGGTGGACGGATTTCTACCAGCGATGACTAGGGGTTGTCATCAGAATTGTGGTTAGAGTTTTCCTATGATAGGAGTCATCCAAGCACTTGGATGGGATGTTGTTACGAGACTTTGACTCGAATACGAGGACTACACCATGATGATTGGGGATATCATCTGACTAGTATCATATTAGAAATATGATTGGATTCTCCTGATATGAGACTTATTCAGGAGGGGAGAGTGAAGACTATCTGAGACGTTGACTCGGAGGTGAGTATTTCCAGCGATGTTAGTCTTTCATCAGTAATTGGGTTGTATAAGACGCTAAGGATTGTATAAGACTAATTGAAGCATGAGGGAAGCGTGATGCTAGTATACACTTGGTGGTGATTTCAGGTGGGACATGGTGGTAGGCTACCTCGGTCTTAATTTGTTGAACAATCTTAGCGAGGGATATAATCAAGATTGTGTGAACAAGACAACGATTAGTAGTGCTAAGGTGGCACGGGATCTGTGCTAGTGACTACTAGTGGTTATTGGCTAACTCTGTCAGAGTTAGGATGATTAAGTTCAGAATACAAAGCAGCGGTTAGTAGTGCTGAAAAGGCATAGGACGTGTGCCAAGTAAACTACTTATGTACTGCGGTCTGACACCGTTTAGGAATGGTTCTTTGTAGCAGTTGAGTCATAGTTATTGACCGAGCCATGTAGGTTGGATGATCAGTGGTGGTCTGATCGGACAAGTGCGAGCTTAAGTAGATCGACAATTATGCCTAAGCAAGGTCTGCATAGAGATTGCTGGTTCATTGCGCTGCGCGCGGGCGAGAGGTCTTCTCGTGCGAGCGCAGGCAACCAGTGATTTTGCTGGAACATTGCCTCGCGCCCGCGCGCGAGACAATGGTTAACCGCGGGAAGAATTGCTCGCGCGCAGGCAAGGTTCCAGCTCGCATGCGCGCGAGGCATCCTGTAATAAAAAAAATCTAGTTTTAATTATATATTGTATTAGTATTTATATTGCCCCAAGATAAGATTAGCAACCCGGGTCTCCACACTATGTTTGCATGTTTTATGTGAAATTTTATATATGTACATGGATTATGTCACGAAAATTATGTTACATGAATTACACATTGAGCCTTTATCATTGATTGAGATAACCAGCTGAGGTGTTGCTCGGCCCTTGTATTTGTGGATGGATTCCATGGTTTTG